>NC_026003.2:108650175-108825175 GCF_000442705.2 Elaeis guineensis
AGGGAATTGTTGAACAAATAAATGGAGTTTTTTATCTCCAAACTTTGGAGTTTGAGCTATGAGGGCCCACTTTTTTACAGCTTTTATTTTATCAGTATTCAGCAAATCCCAGGAATCATTAAAAATTTGATTACCATAACCACAACCATGAATTCAAGCCTTGTGTTGGCTATTTTGATTCAGCTCCATGACCTCCACGGTCGCCAACCACTATTGGATTGTTTCAACTGCTTGTTCTGTTTGGTTCTTAAAAAGTAAAAACATGCTATGAAATATGAACCATACCATGAGACTTGGGTTCTTTAATACATAGTGGTGGTTGAATTACTTTTATTGTCAGTAATTAAGGATTTTTGTGACCCTGAACATGTTGGATAATTAGGGCAACTTTTTCTTGGGTAATGCAAGTTTGTCTTTGAAACCTTCTCTGGTTGTTCTAGTTATGCAATGTTTAAGTTGGATTGTAGGTAACTGCACATGTGGATAGTTGCGATACCTTAGAGCTACATACTTATCTATGCTTATTTTTGTACTGTTAATTTTGGTGAAGCTGGATGATCATTTGTTACTTCATAGTTCATATAACCTCCTTAATTCTTTTCTACTTCTCGTGTGGAAGGTGCTTTCTGTTACTTATGTTAAAGGTGGTGTGGCATTTGACTTTACACCTTCCTTTGTTGAATTTGGGGGCACTTTAAGGAGTCTTACAACAGAAGGCTTGCACAGGCTACAGAGACGGGTAGAGGAGGTCTGTTATCATGATTTTTTTTTTTTTTAATGACCATGAAGAATCTCTTGGATATAAGTGAATTAGGTTTGGTTTGCTATGACATCAAAGATTTACTTCCATCAAAAAATGTGCCCTGCTGCATTAATGAACAATATGTTACCATTGATGGATGTTGATGTTTTCAGGTAATAGAAATCCAAGCAGCTGTACATAGATGTAAGGCATTTGTCAGCATGAAGTCTGAGGAATACCCATTTTATCCTGCTGTTGTTAATGATAGAAGTTTGCATCATCATGTACAAAGGGTTGGTGGAATTCTGCTTGGCCCAGATAATGTGAAGATGGGAAGAAGATCATGGCAGGTGGAAGATTTTGCATTCTATCAAGAGTTAATTCCAGGTGTCATGTTCGGTGTAGGGATAAGAAATGAGAAAGCCGGTTCAGTCTACCCTGCTCATTCTCCTCATTTCTTTATTGATGAGGATGTTCTTCCAATTGGAGCAGCATTACACACTGCAATTGCAGAATTGTATCTAAATGGGCGCAACAGTGCAGGTGATGATAAAGATTTATCTTCTGCTGGATAAATTTATCTTTTAGAAAAATGTATGTACAATTTGATTGGTTATGGAGGGTGATGCTACAAATATATATGTTCATTGACGAGCAGCATATTGTATAATGATCCAAGACTCCAACTTTTCTTGGAGGTTTCTTAGCTCACTGTATTATATTATCCTTCTTAGCTCAATCCAACCTCGAGACAGGCCTATTGACTGTTCCTTGAATGAGGGTTAAACTGATTCTTATAACATTTTGGAGATTTAGATTGGAAATAGTTTGGCAGATTTCTCTGGTGCAACATGAGTATTAGTTAGTGGCAATGGTAAATAAAAACTGACCCCATGAACTATATATGCGTCTTTCTTATCAGTAGATCTGTCTGCAAGATCGGCTGGTAGAATTTGAAAATGGAAGTAAAGAGAAAAGGAAATACATGACAGTGACAGAGACCAAGAATTGTCATTCTTGAAATTGTGAAGCAAATATGGACCAGAAAGCTTGTTATTACATGTTTTTCTTGATCTGTAGGAATTAGGATTAATGTGAAATTCTGACCCATAGATAGTAATGTTATGTTAGACTGTAATTGACCTGTAATACGTATGGTTAACATAGTATTTATTCTCTTCTGATTGCTTGTGTCTGTATTAATGACTTCATCAGACAGTATGTTCTTAGGGTGATATTATGGGATTAACTTTTTATTTGTTTTGTATTGTACACAAACTTAGCTGTTTTCAAGGAATATTACAAGTTTACAACATAAAATTATTTTGTTCTTCTGCATACCATTTGATGCTATTAAGAGCATATATAAAGATTTTATCTGTGATATTTGTTTGCAAATTCTCTTCGTATTAAATGGCTTTTAACTGTTGGCCGGCCGATGTCTGGAAAATAGTCCTGTAATTGGCAAAATGATATTAATTTCTACACTGGTAGATGGTGACTTTCAACTGAAGAATCAAAGTGTTAAAATTGTTCTCACAAACTTCTCAACACTACAAACTGGCTAGACTAATTGTCGTGTTATGACTATTAGCTATCAAGGTTACCCGTCTCGGTGATAGACCTCATACTGGTAACATCTTGGTACAGTATCAGTAAGTCAGATATGGAGGTCGGTTCGGCATACCAATACTAATTATGCCCCTTATATTGTTTCTGGTTCATTACATGGTGTACAGTATGGTATGCCTGGTATGCTCCGGTGCTAGTCAGTATGGCGTACAATGCTAATATCTTATTCATTATAGTTTATCTGCTGAACTTGAAGATATATTATATATTCTGTTCAACTATGGTTGTACATGAGATTTTGATAATGATTTGTTTGCTAGTTAAAGATGCCAATTGCATAAATATACTGTGCTTTCACACAATTTCTACTCGCATTTTGGATATTTCATGCATGAGTTACGTGTAGGTACTGAGCTCTATCCCTCACATGTATGTCTTATTAGATAAATTAGAACACTTCTTTCAAAAGCTTCATAAAATTAGATCAAGGAGGAAATAGAATTATCTTATTGGATTCATTAGTTCACTTCTTTCTCAAGTTTTGTTAAGTTGGATCAAGAGAAATGATGTCTTGGGTTAGAGTCTCACTAAATGTTCCAAGTATCTGTCATCTACTGCCTTCATCAGACTCCACCTCACTGAAGATTGTAATCCCAATTCTATCACTTGCTGAACAAGAGGTTGCTAGAAGACGACCAGACAATAATTCTAACAATTATGGTCCCAAAAGACTCACGATGCTAAATACTAATGCATTGAGATTCTCACAGTGTCATTGACTGATACTTAAGTACGTGCTATTCCTTGCCTCATGGTGGCCAGTGGTGCATGATCATGGAAACTCCAATGCTACATTTTCCAAAAGTTAAAAGATTTTTGTGATTTCATCTTCGGTTTATGTGAACTTTTGGGTATCTATGTTTAAGTTCAGAGATACTATTCTTTTGTTGCTATTATTAACATTTTGAGGAAGTCTGTCTTCAACCCTTCTTGACTATTGATTTCTGATTTTTCAACAACGTGTAGTCATCTTCATCCTTGTTGGCTCTCCCATGACCCAGTTCATCTCTGTAGCAATTTCTACAGTGCTGTTTTCAGCTCTACTTCCGTTTCCTTTGACCTGCTAAGTCTTCAATTTTTCATCCTTCATCTAAAGGCATTGCTTACGTGTGGGACCATGCCGATGGATCAAATATACTCCCTAATGTTCTCTCTAACCTTGTAGGACAAATGGGGAAAAGGAAAAGAGAGAAAATCCACTGCTCTAATGCTGTGGATTCCTCAGAGATTCTGATCTGATGATGCTTCATTGATTGTCAGCTCAGATTGACCGAGTTAAGATTCATAGACATGCCCATTGGTTACAGCCTACATTGATCTGTAAGAGTTTTAAGAATGGCGTATCATCCTGAATTCAGAGTGATCATCGTGTATTTATTCAAATATTTTCTGAATTTGAATAAATTTTTCGAACATAATGATTATTTACTTTGATGTGACCATCATACCTCATGTCACTTAGAATGAAAAATTTTGATCAGATTCAAATTCTATGTGATGGAAGGGAGTGTGAAAATACATTGATCAGACTCAAATTAAGTTATTTATATATCATGATCCATAGCTACCTTCTGCATGGGTAAAATAACTCCAGTTCTCTTCATCTCTTTCTTTGTATTCCATTAGAAAACATGAAATGCTCTACTTGGGGCTGGCCAAGTGGTGACCAAATACTAAATGTAGTTATAAAAAAATGATAACAAGGAATGGCCTTTCTTAGAGTAACAGATTATCATAACATAAAAAACTTTTTATCTATTTTTCCAGGAAATCAGTGGATAAAAAACCCCACCACTGGCATCATAACTGTAGAAACCAAGACCATGCTTGCTACCATAAAGAATTCATATATTTGATATTATTCCTGTAAATGACACCACTTCTCCTGTACTCAAATGACAAATTACTTTAAAAACATTTGCTTGCCAAAGAAATAAAATTATCTCAAACACTGACAAGTTCCTTATAGGCTGCACCATTGCCTTGTGACATCAGACGTCATCTGCACTAATAAAGCATCTTGATGCCACTAGCAGTGCTACATCCTTATAGACACAAGGATCACCAACCCATGCATCAAAAAGGGTGCTCAATATAGATAACATAGTCTCCAAAATTGTTGCACATACAGGATACCCATTTAATACACATTTCTTTAGATCCTTATTTGCACATTTCCAAACTTGATCCTATTTCTACATTCTCTGTTACAGTCTTACTACATCCTCTTCTATAAAACAAATTTCATTCTTCTTTAGTTCATTTTGATCCAACTCTTATTATTTTTGTATTCCCATACCATTATATTTCCTTCCCTGTTTCTTCGGCAACATCAATTATTTCGTAGATGAAAAGAAAGCTTTTACATATGATTGAACCAAATATTTTGGACAACCCATGCGACCTTTTGTTTTCATTTCATCAGTATGACATTGTAAGACATCATAAAAGTTCCCCAAAAAAAAAATAATTTTATTATAAAGAACAGAAAAGTATATCTTAATTAATCTCAAAGCGGTGCCTGATTGGCATGCCAGCTGGCAGTTAGATCTTTGTTTTAATGATCTGAGAAAATTGAATGGTCATCATGATGATAATGTCATCATGATTCATTATATGTTCAAGTCTTCCATGCATAGGTATAAATCAAGAAAAAATAGCTTATCATCTAAACCATGCTGGATCATTGGAACTTTATCGTTGCAACAAGCTCTTTTTTTGTAGATAATGATTATTAATTTTGTCATATTAATGAATAATATAGTGGCTAAAACATGAGAAGCCAAAATCACACCATAAGTAATAGTGCATTCTTAGATTGGAAAACTAATGTTTACATACAGTAGCATCCAACGATTATGTTGTTATTATAATGATTTCTTCCTATGCTAATCCATGGCCATCTTATTCTATATTACATACAGTTCAACTTACTAATGGGATTTATTTTTCATAGAGTTTTATGAGATGCAACAAGCATTTGGGTTCTCATCACTGAAAATCTGAGGTGGTGGTGGCGGTCGTTCGATAACATAGACCGGCATCCAATGCATCATCATTCTCCTTGCCATCTCTTCTTCACTGATGATGTTGCCATTCCAATAAACCATCCTCTTCATCACCATGTCTGCCCCATTGGGAATGTCCACATTGGTTGGTCCTTCCCCTTCCTTCTTTTGCTCCTCGCCACCTCCCTTCTCTTCCTTGCCACCACCATCCTTGTTCCCCTCAGCACTTTCTTCTTTCTTCTCCTCTGCCTTCTCTTCCTTCTTCTCCTCTGCTTTCTCCTCTTTCTTCTCCTCGGGAGGCTTCTCCTCAGCTTTCTTCTCTGCTTCCTCTTTCTTCTCTTCTTCCTTTGGGGGCTGGGGGACAATTGTCGCCAGCTTCCCTGTTCTGCGGTGAATGTAGTCTGCGAGCTTTTCTCCATTCATGGTTCCGGTCACCATCACCTTCCCAGTGCTCAGTTCAGTCTCGGCAGTTTGCACTCCTATATGGAACCTCACATGAGAGTTTTGGTAAGTTGGTGCATCATAGATGCCATTTGGACACTATGGATTAATTTGTTAGAATGGTTATATATGGGTGGTATCTGATCTTCTTATGCTAGCTAGCGAGCATGGCATGTGAATCTGCAAACCTTGGTGTATCTTTTGATACAAGACCTTGTCATGGCTACAAGGGATCTTGAAAGGAATGCATTACTTTGTAGCGTGAGAATTGATAAAGCCAGCAGAGACAGAGAGAGAAAGCAAAGGCTGAAAGATACCTCTCATCTTTAATATCTTTCGCCTCAGCTGCTGTGCGCAGGCTTCACAGTGCATGTTCACATGTATCTCAACTGTGGTTACCCCACTCACCTGTTTCCAAAAGAACAAAAGACAAACAATTTGATCAGATGTAGCAGGTACACATATGCAATCCCTGCAATCAGTACCTAAAAAATAAAAATATATCAGTGCATTCATAAACATAAATGCATTATATGTAATACAATGCACTAATCATTTAGTGTCTGTTTAGATGTTGATCAATAACATCTTCTCAATGGTTCTTAAGTTTTAAATTTGCTACAGAAATGGGGAATTACTTCAAAGAGATTGAGGGCCCTACTTATTCCTTATTTTTCAGGGATAATCCCTGAAAAGTAGGAATTACTAGTCTTTCTGGCTGCTTTGATCTCTTCCAATTACCCAGCTTCCCTTAGTTTACATAATCTAAAAGCTGCTTGGAAAATTTTATCAATACGAGAAGATATTTCAGCAATCAAAGACAACCTAATTAGAATTTATATATAGTGCTGTATGTATGTATGTATGTATGTATGTATGCGATTGCTACATAAGCTGTTAACCAAGTCATTATGATTTGCATGTATCAATCCCTAAATGCCATGTTAACCTGGTGAAATGAGTGATGATTTGCTTGATGATTGGTAGCAGTTCTATATTTATATAGCGAATATATAGGGCTCAAGCAGATGAACGACCACACATAGGAATCACATGTTCTGCCATGCACTATGAACTAGTCCTAAAGCACCATTTTGCTAGGGTCCCTTGCTGATTATCTTTTTGCAGCAGAGAAGGCTGCGATGGATTGCGAGGAAATATGGCTGTCTCAAGTAATCATTTCCCATTTCTACGTCTTGTGCATTCCCAGCCATTGGATGTAAGGGGTGTCTTATATCCAAGTGTGTCCTGATCATTCTCTGAATGATGATAGACAGTGGTGCAACTTTGACATAAATGAATACATGTACACATAGAGTTTGAGTTATGTGCATGCATGGGTATTAGTGTATATAGGTAAGAAAAGGGATTAAACCTGTGATGGAACCACTTGCTCCTGTTTGGACTCCCCTTCGGCTGGTGGCAGTGGGGAGAGGACTCTTGCTCTCTTGAGGGTCTTCTTTTGAATTCTGGAGCACAAAGCTTGAGGGTCCACTATCCCTTTAATTGTGAGCTGGTTCTGCACCATGTCTATCTCAACCCCTTCAACCCCTGATGTGGATTACCCCTTAGAAAAGGTTAGCATACAATGCTGAGAGAGAGAGAGAAAGAGAGAGAGAGAGACCTCTGCACTTGAGGACGCACTTCTCAATCTTCTTGGCGCATCCAAAACAATGCAAGTCCACAAACAAGATAATGGGAGGGGGAGGGGAGGGCTTTGCTTCCTCTTTCTTCTCTTCCTTCTCCTCCTCCTCTTCCTCTTGCTTCTCCTCCTTTTTCTCTTCTTTCTTCTCTTCTAACTTGGCCTCCACCTTAGCTTCTTCCTGCCATGGAAATTAAGGAAAAAAACACACACCCCATAATAAATCTAGCTTAAAAAAAACTACAGTCCAAGAAGGACATTATACTTATAAGCATGTGAGCAATTGGATACCTGCTTAGCTTCACCCATTGAGAAACCAACAACCTTGACAAAACTCTCAATAAGAAGAAAATCAGTAGACTTTCTTACAAAGATCCGGTTCAGAAGGAGAAAAATAAAGTATAGAAAGTGATGGAAATTCTTGTAGGAATAAATTTATAACAGCAACAAATTATTCCTAGGCATATGCAGGACCACCCAACCAAGTTAGCTAGGTTAAAGAACCTTGGTATTGTTTAATTTTAACACTTTCTTTTTCTCTCGCAACAAGGTGATCAATGGAGAAGGGGAGGGCATCAAGTGGGGAGGGTAGGGAGATTTATAGAGGGGATGGGAGGGTGGCAAAAAGCAAAAGGAATTATTTGAAAAAATTAAAAACTTTAATTAAAAAGAGGGGAATGTAGTATCTTTTGATATCCTTTTCTTTCGGTTTGGAAGGATATATATGGAATCAGAAGAACGTGATGAAGATTTCAGTGAGGACAGGAGGATACATGCGTTAAAAGAAAGAGGAGATCACATGGGTGGTTGGGTGCGACTTTGGAAACTCTGGTCCTTTATCTTAGGGTCCATTCTTTGGGTTAGGTGATAATAAAGTTGGGAGCTACCATTTGGGATACATTAGTTGATGGAAGCTTTGTTACCTTATGATAGGACATACAATCCTATTCATGCATGAGGTGTTGGACATTTATCGGATCCAAACATGAAATTATATGATCTTAAAGGATATGGTAGCATAAGATAGATTGCATTAGTTGATGGATGTGTTCGCAAAGATTTGCATTAGATCTCAAAGATCCCGTATTAGATTTATATTACTTTGATATGGTGCTAATGCTAACCCTTATATTACAATTCACCTAATTAATGTTAACCGTGACCAACAAGCCTCGTACCATTTGTGTAAACTAGGTTTTTTAGGTCGTCGTAACGCTCATTCAAAATATGAGAGTAATCAAGGACGATCGGTTGGAAGTGAAAAAAAAAAATCTAAAGTAGAATAAATTGCTTTCGTAACTTTTGGGCCTTACATTACCATTGTTTTAGGCATCTTTTCCGGTGAAATTGTCTTCATTTGTTCTACTGAACACATTGTCCATCTAACATTGTTACTTATGGAAGGAGATATAAGAAATTGATACGTATATAGGATCCAACACATAAGACAAAAGTTTGTCATTATTGCAAGGAAAACTGATGTAAAAAACAGGAAAAATTATGGAGAAACCAGATCTTAGTTATGATAAAAGCTCCAAGGAAAATGCATTTCCAATGATTATGATTCTGTCATCATGGAGGAGAATGGGTCATGCTGTGTATAGCTTGACATATTATACCTCTGATGATCTCCAGGCACCTGTTTCCTGAAAAATATTCTAATGGTCAGTCAATTGAGTTGTTGGCTTGCCTCATTGAGAGGCATAGAATCCGTATCCATGTCAGAATAGTCAAAGGTTCGTGAATGTAATGTGAGAGAGCAAATAAAACTTTCTTTCTCTTTTTATATTGTAGAATTGGTAGTTATTTCCAACAACAACTACCATTTTTAGGGTGGGAACTCTCTCGTTTCTTTCTTACCATTTTTCTCCAACTAACAAAAAATCATCTCAATTAAGAGGATCATTTATGCTTGCTGAGTATGAAGTTAATATTTTTCATGTGATCATTCCTTTGGCCAAATATGCAGAATTCTCTTGATGCTCAGCAGCTCAATTGATCAAGGATGTACAATCTTCGTGATGAGTATTGTAGTATCGCAGGATAGTGAAATCCAACTGTATATACTAAGAGAGATGATTAACAAAACCTTCTTCAATCCATTTTTTTATATTGCAGAATGGTAATTATTTCCAGCAATAACCATCAAATTTTTAGATAATTTCTTGTCTTTGTAACTCTCTCCTTGGTGGTTGTTGGTAATTGCGTATATAAATAACTCTGTATTATCCTCGTAACTTATTATCTTAGTTAATTCTAGCAATCAAAGATCAATTATGATCTTTCAAAATGTCAAGATATAAGTGATTAATTAACTATCGATGAATATAATATTATCAATTACTTTATCATAATTGATTGATTTTTTTTTTTTTTTGAATGTAAACAGTCTGAATTGAAAAATCTGCCCAATAGCGCTCAAGTCTTGAGCAGCATGCCACGACTCTTGCATACGAGCCTTGTTTTTAAGTATGGATTGCTTTGGTTAATGTGTCTTAGTGTTGGGGTCCGTCATGTTGCGCTTTGTTTGCTGACTGACTAACAATTATGTACCAATGACGGATACGTCGTAGGTGGGCCTGCAGAGTATATTGCCATTTGGACCAATAAGAATGCAAAGGTGGGGCCTGCAAGGGGATATATTGGGTGGGGTCCGGTGCACTATAGATTGTTCAGTTTCATGTGATTATGATACGGCTAGTCCGCTAGAATTGGAAGTTCAAATTAATGAGATTGCTTTGATAGGAAGAATTGGAATATAGAAGAAGTGTCATCATGCACCAAATCCACTGCAACTTACTATGACTGTTTGTATAAACTAATATTAACCTTAAAAGTAGCTTAATTCTCGTACCTTACCTATTAGCTTGAGGACAAGAAACCATCAGTTATACCTCTTTCTCCCAAAAGATTCTTGATGTGCGTCCAACCCTGGCCAATTTCATTTTTTATTTTGAGAAAAACGAAAGAGTTGCGGTGAGGACTCATGGTATGGTGAACAAAAGATGGAATCCATCAGAGAAGCATAATTGCCAGCAGGACTTTGATATGTCAGTTGGCACCAATCTCCTCAGTGCTCGTCCTGGAATGATGTTTGGATTTGATTCCTAAAAGTAACACTTCTATCTTTGTTCTTTAAAAGAAAATAAATAAATAACAAAGGAGCATTGCTACAAGATCCATTTGAAGAAAGTTTACCTAGACAATAGGATAAAAGAATTAAAGGGAAAATTAAAGGCTTAAATCAGATGGTAATCTAGTTGCTGAAAAATGAATTTCTTATTTCTTTAAATGAAAGAGAGGCTTGTGATAGTGAAGTATGTGATGTAATTTGTGGTTCTATCACTTTGATGAAGTCAATCATATCATTTTTTTTCACATTCAGTAATCGAGCCTTCTCTCTCTCTCTCTCTCTGCATATATATATATATATATATATATATGTAGAGATACAAAGCCTTCTCAATATATTCACGTGGAAACTCTTTCATTGTTTACATCTGACCTGTGTTCAGCCATTGCAAAGTAGAAAGAAATTCACACATAATGGTACTATGTTATGCAAGTAGTGCTTACTATATTTTTCAAGTAGTGGAAATCATTTGTTAGTGAAAATAAAGCTTAGAGAGTGAATAAATTGAATGTTGAGGCCTATACCATAAACTCTGAAGATGTAAGATGGGCTACGTATGAAGTGAAAGAATTAAAAGTACCTAAACCCCATGTTGTATAAATTACATCTTGCATGCAATAGAAGTTTGAGAGATCAGATCATTTATCTACGCAAAGTGAAATAGCCAAGCCCTTCTTGTGCAAATCACCTAAATATAGAGTCCATTGCGAGCCTTTCGGGTTCAATAATTTATTGACAAAGGATCGTGGTAGGCTTTATTATTATTATTATTATTATTGGAAAGAAATCTACTTCACTAGGAACACATATAGGTCTAGGTTCATTAAAATCATAATCATGTTTGTTGGAATTGGATCATGATTAGGCACCTATGATGAGCTGACCCGATTTAATCTGACTGGATTTTAAAAGAGGAATAGGAAGGAACTAATTTGGATGATTGGAAAACCATGTAAAACTATTCAACATACTCAAAAAGGAAAAATTTCTCTCCTCAAATCTCTCTAGCAGAAACAGAGAAATAGCAAAGAATGTTCGTTGCCCCCGAAAGACGTGGCTCTTGTACCGTGATTATAAAAACCTTTTGTTCATGTACTTGTGTTTATTCTCTGTGAGATGAGAACCAGATCACGATTCAACCCAAGATTTCCTTCATATGTTCGTGAGATATGCACTTTTTTCTTGTTTTTGTCATTTTTCAACATACATAACAATTATTATAGCATCCTTGTGCCACCATATTTTATAATAAAATAATAAGGAAGTGTTTAGCTCACAATCAAAATTAAAATTAATTAAAATTAAAATCAAAATTGCCGGACCTTTCAAAATATTTGTTTCATGATCAAAATTAAAATTAAAATCGAAATACAAACCTGAATTTTTAAGAGAGAATGAAAATTAAGTTTTATATAATTTTTTATTTTATTTTTGAAATCAAAATCAAAATTGAAATGAGTAGTTAGAACAAAAATCATCCATTTCTATTTCAATTTTAGGTTCCAACTATCTTTAACCAAATATCTCCTAACTTTACTTTTATTAAGATTCTAATGTAAACATACGAAGCCTTGAAAACAGTTGCATGTGATATGAGTGAACGCATTCGCAGGGACATTTGCTGCGCACGCTCCAAATCTCTTTTAAAATTATAAAATCCTTTAAAATCCTGTCGGACCAACAGCTGTTTCAGCTCGCACCGAAAGGCGAGTAGTCGTTACATGGGATCTAGCCTGCGATTGTCTTTTTTTGCCTACTTGGCACATCAACTAACTCAAGACATTGGATTGAAAGGACCAGCACCAACAGTGGCCACGTGGAGGTGAGTCAGCCAAGGTACCAAATGAAGGCAATCAACCACTCTGAGGTTGGATTCAACAACCATCATAATTGGAATGGCCAAAAAGGCCAAGATTTCTTTTCCTAACATCCACACCACCCACTCATCTCTGATTTGGACTCTTGGAAACCCCACCCACCAGAGACAAGCATAATTATTGAGTTATTGGAGGAGTTTTGATCCAGGTGTCAGCAGGATTAGCCACAAGAAAACATGAGGAAGTCATGGGGGGTTGGAATCATCCAGAAGGCTTGGGGCCCTTAATTTGGGGAAAAAAAGAGGTGGAGAGTGGAAAGGTGAATGCCTTGTTCAACTGCCCATGAGGACCTTCAGCAACTTTCAAAGCAGGGGCAAAGAGGAGGATAATGTTTATCTGAATTATGATTGCATTTGATGGGATGGAGGACTAACTTCTGGGTTTTGAGAAGGCACAAGAGTTTGACAAGGAATGGGAGGAAAGGATGGGGGGGCAGAACCTTTTGCATGGCTTTTTTTGTGCGTGGGAGAATGGGTAACATGCTTTAGAGGGTTTGGGCTAGTGCTAAAGCTGGTCAAGGGATTCCATCGACTTTGGTGAAGAAAGGTGGACCAAGTGTGCTGGAGGATGGTATTTGATGGGATGATCTTTTTTGTGACATGGGACTAGATGCATGTCCATTGCACCATGGATGTCAGTAATTTTAGGTCCCTGAAATAAGGGACCTTTGGGAAAATCCCATGGTATAAGACTGGGGGCCTTCTTGATCTCCTGTCCATGGGTCACATGCAGACGCTGCATGTGTGTGAATATTTAGGCAGACATGGCAGGCATTTAGGCCATGTTGGTAGGGCACAACAAAGATATGAGACACTTTTACCAAAAAAAACCAAAGATATTAGACCAGAGAATTCGCCCAAACCTAACAAGAATTGAAAGGCCTTGTGACATCCCCTGCCGATCCACAAATTCACCAGGGTTTTCTAGCCCACAACCTCCTTCAATCCAACAGGGTTTCCAACCACCTCAAACACCCATGATGTGATCATATCTGTTGCGGCCAATTCCCCCATCACTCAATCATCAGTGTCGCGCACCTACAAAAAAAATTCTCACAGACCGGAGATGCCTCCGGTGGGGATCCTCCGACGGTCAAGTCAAAGAGGAGACTCGGCAACAGTAGAAAATCAGGGGCTCAACGGGAGAGAGAGAAAGAGAGAGAGCTCAAGAGCTTAGAGACGCTTATGAAAGCTTGCTCGGAACTTCTCCCTTACCAATACTATTGCCTTGATCCGTTTTATAGTAGAACGCGATATGGTCTTGCCATTAATGGTGCAGACAACTGGAGAGTTGTCAAATCATTGGAGGCTATCAAATCGCCGTGGGCTGTCAAGTCACTGGGATCAATCTATGTCCTTGACAGGACAATGCCCCAGGATGGCCGTGCCGCATGTCCTTGACAGGACAACTGTCCATAGCGGTCGTACGGTGTTTGGGTGGACTGGCCGACTATATGTCGGTCTTCGACTGTCGGAACGTCGGGTGATGACCCAGAGACACTGTCGGCTGGTCTGATGCCTTGCGGTAATCGAACGTCGGCTGCCACCCCCGACAGTGAGTCGGTGATTTGGGCTTGGCCGCTTGGCCAGTCTTGAACAGTATGGGTCTGTTCGACCGACATACCTTCGGTCGGATATTGTCGGCAGCCATTGTCGGCAGTCACTGTCGGAGTCGTCGGTCGGTCCGGTCGGTAGAGTCGGACGTCGGTCGGACAGGTCCGAGGGTAAGTCGGCGTACAGGGGTCGGTCGGTATATCCCAACAGTTGCCCCCCACTCCTGAGTCAGATGTCGTATTGGCCAGCGTTTCCACGTGGGTGACAGTTTCGGGCAAAAGGACTGGTTATCCATTACGTCATGCTCCGACTCTGGCGACTGTACCAACAAACGATTCAGTGTCAGACATCCCATTGAAAACGTGAACTGCCATCTTCTTGGGAATATGAACCGCCGTCTCCTTGGGAACATGAACCGCCGTCGGTTAAGGAATCCCGAGATGCAGCTTTTCTGCCATGTGTCAGGGGGCTATTGGGTCGGAACTGTTCATGCGGATGGAGGCGACGTGGCTCGATCTGGGGGCAGGTGCGTCGAACCGTCAGAGCGAGGAAGGGCCCGGGCGCTGCCACGTGTCGGCATTCGGGAAGCCCTCGTTTGACGTGCTTTCATCTCGACCGTTGAAGGGCCTTATATATATGCGGCCACTTACATCCAAAACTTCACTTTTTACTGCAAATCCATTCCTGGCACTGAGGCCTTGTCGAATTGTCCTCCAGTTCCAGATAGTTGTCTCCGTGCTCTCCCTTTGAAAACTCTTCTCGAAGTTTTGCCCGCTCTTGTCTTCTTGTGCCCTTTCTCCTCTGCCATTTTCCTTTTATTCTCCTTCTGGGGCTAGCATTATGGCTAGAACCTCTCCTTGAGGAAGTCAGTCGGGGAACCCGACTGACGATTCCCGGTCGACCCCGAAGGTGGAGGTTTCTTCACTTTCGGAGGCAAACGTCGAACGGCTCAGGGAGCAGTACAGTATCCCGAAGCAGTTCGAGCTCTTCGCCCCTGGGGCTGAGGGTCGGGTTAACAACTCGCCTCCTGACCAGGTGGCCTTTTATGTCGAGGACCTTTAGGTAGGTCTTCATTTTTCGATTTCGGAGTTCGTCCGGAATGTCTTGGATTACTACGGGCTTTGTCCGGCGTAACTGGCGCCGAACTCAGTCCGGTTGATAATCAGTTTTGCTATGTTGTGTCAGCTTTTGCCGACCTTTCCTCGTATTTCTATCTTCTGAACGTTCTTCGTCCTCCGACCCCACTCGAAAGCCTGAGGGTGGTGGTTCTTCAATCTCCGGAAGGGTCTTTCGTTCATCACCGATCTTCCATCGTCGATCCACGGGTGGAAGAACTAATTTTTCTTGGCTTCCTCTTCGCTACCTTGGGGGTTCCCTTCCCGCTGGGGCGACCCTCGGACTCAGCCGAATGAAAACAGTCGGATGGAGGCTGGAGATCGAGAGGACTTTCACCGACTGAAGGATGTGTCGGTGCCGAAGCAGAGGGAGCTCGTCACTGAGCAAGCTCTGTACAACGCTGGCTTGAGTTCAGTTCTCTGTTTAGGTACAGTTTGGTCTGTCGGTCGTTCTTTTATCTTTTTTATCCGTCTTTGGACTTGTGCTGATCCTTTGTTGAAATTGCAGGCATGCCGTCGAGAGTGAGGCTGACAGATGCCGACATTCGGCAACATGCAGCGAGGAAGAGACTAACGCCTGGGGTCGGACCTTCACGGCCTCCCAAGAGGCCTCAGATATCATCGCCGACCGACATTGCGACGGTGGCAGCGCAGCCCGACACCGAACGTGCGTCAGGCTACGAGTTGGTCATCGCCCTGTCGGCGTCGGCGGTGCCACCTGAAGTGCCGTCCGAGGAAGGGGTGGCTGAGGGGGCAGCCGAAGGAGTGCCGGCTCCCCTGCCTACGGAAGAGGTTCGGGCCGAAGCTCGTGACCCCGAACGACCTGCGGCGGCCCCCATCGCGGCCTCGAGAGGGACCCAATCGAGCTCGAGCTTCTCGTCTCTCTCCGATTTTCGAGTCTGGGCGACCGAACGAGGGAAGGCCCCGATGGCGCCGGCCGATGATACAAGATCGGCGGGCCGCACCGCATCATCCGACGTTCAACTTCCCGAAGGAGCGTCGGCCCTGGCCAACCATAATTTGGCTAGGAGGTTGTGCCACGCAACCATTCTCCCGGCCAACCGGGAGATCATGAAGAGTCGGCGGGTGACCGACATGTTTTCTTCCTTTTACTCGACTATGATCCAGGTGAACTCCTCTTCTTCTTCTTTCCTCTTCATTATTGTTTTCTATCATTTCATTTTGCTGATGACCGGCCTTCTTCTTGCAGCTGATCTACAATATGTCCGAGCTGGAGGTCGGGTACCGAAGGATCGACGACGTCCGGACGGCCTGAAAGAATAGGACCGAGACCGCTGAAGCTGAGAAGGTGACGTTGGTCGACCAGCTGAAGCTATCGGTCGATCGCGAAGCTAGGCTTGAGGAGGAGATCTCCAGACTCACCAACGGCCTAGCCACCTCGGAGGCCGAACTTCAGTCGGCTCGCGAGCAGGTCCGGCGCAAGACCCGCTTCGTTCACCGACTGCGGTGCGAGCGGAATGGCTGCGTCAGGGAGCTCGAGGCAGAGCGCGAACAGCTTCGCGTTAGCCTGGAGAACCTGGCTAAGGTCGAGGAGAACTTGTCCTCCACCCAAGTCGACACCGACATAGCGAAGGCAGAGGCGGAGTCGGCCAAGGAGGCACTGAGCCGGGTGGTGGAGGACTTCCATGGCTCGGATGAGTACCGAGAGGAGCTCCTCGAGAGCGGCTTCGCCTCCTATCAGGTTGGGTACGAGGATGCTCGGGACATGATTCAGAGTCTACGCCCGGAGCTCGACCTGAGCAGTATCATCCCTCCAGGGTCGGAGGACCAAGCTGCAGAGGAGGAGGCTGACCCACTGCCGACGGGATGAGTTATCGAAGGTGAGGTGGCTCCAACCCCCGATCCCTCCCCGACCCGAGCGGGTACGTCGGTTGCTCCCGAACTCTATCCGGTGCAAGAAGTCGACTCCGACGAATAGTCAGATTATCTACTCCGTTACCTTTATATATTTTTTTTTGTTTCTGTTTTATCTTTGATATTTGTAATCAGGCTTCGTCCCAATTTTGTAACCGGGCTTCGGTCCAATTTTGTAAGTCGTTTCAACTTAACAAAATCAAAGATTTTTTAAACTTCCTCCCGCGTGCGGTCCAAAGTGTTTGATTTGCCGAGCCATCCCTGAGTGTATAGGTCGTAGCTCCGACACATCTCATTAGGACGTTCAGTAGGGTCTAGCGCGGTCGATCAAAGTAGTTAGTAGCATGTGTCGTGCCAAGGACAGCACAAGCCTCGATCGTAGGCCTGCATCCCGATCGTCATACAGATAGCGTAGGATCCGATGGTTGAGTGCCACACCGATTGTAGGTCGAGTGTCCGCCGTCCGGACCTTGGTCGGGCGTGTATGTCAGGTCTAATGTCGGCCAATCACCGAACGTAGCCCGTCGGCATGATTATTTCGTAGAGTCTGATAGTCGAGTGGTGTCCGACGTATTCGGATAGGATAACGATGATAAGTCGAATATCCATTGTCCGGCTCTTGGTCGGACGTGCACGTCGGGACATATGATAAATGGTAGCAAGCCGAATATCCTTCGATCGGTCGTGACCAAATCGGTTCGTTGTAAGTCGAATATCCATTGCCCAGACCTTGGTCGGGCGGGTACGTCATGGCGTATGATAAACGGTGGCGAGCCGAATATCCTTCGATCGGTCGTAACCAAGTCGGCATGTTGTAAGTCGAATATCCGTCGCCCGGATCTTGATCGGGTGGGTACGTCATGGCGTATAATAAACGGTGGCAAATCGAATATCCTTCGATCGGTCGTAACCAAGTCAGCATGTCGCCAGCGCGACTGCGGTCGTCCTGGCGTTTTGCCTTTTTTAATCGAAGCTAAGTGGGCAAGTTAGCCAGCCGCGTTAGTCGAAGCCCTTTGCCTTCAGAGACGAAGGTCGTTGGTTCAACGATCGAGCCGTAGACTCGACGTAGATTCGGCGATCGAGTCGTAGATTCGGCGTAGAGTCGTAGATTCGACGTGGATTCGTAGATTCGATGATCGAGTCATAGATTCGACGTAGAGTCGTAGATTCAGCATGGATTTGTAGATTCGGCGATCGAGTCATAGATTCCCAACGAGACGTTGGGACTAAGTTGGGACGTCGAGGCTCGTACTTCTGGCAAGGGCCGACCTTCGACGGAGAGTCAAACTTTGTAGACTCTGGAGTTTTGAAATTGTATTGTATTCCGAGCAAGAAGGGCATACAGAATTCATTGATAATATAATTTCAGGTTGTCAGCATTCCAAGTCCGGAGAATGGCCGTCCCTTCTAGGGTTTCAAGTCGGTAGGCACCCGGCCTGCAGGTGTCTGCAATCTTGTAGGGTCCTTCCCAGTTTGGAGACAGTTTTCCTTGATCCTGAGGCTTCGAGACTTCCGCCTTCCTCAAAACCAGGTCTCCGGGTCTGAAAGATTTTGGCCTAACTTTAGCATTGTAGTATCGGGCCACTCTTTGTCGGTAGGAAGCCATGCAGAGTTGAGCCTCACGTCGGAGCTCGGGTAGGAGGTCCAAGTCAGCTCTCCAACACTTAGAGTTGTCCGATTTACAGTATTGCTCAACTCTAGTCGATGGTAGCCCGATCTTTAGTGGGACAATTGCCTCCGTTCCATAGGCCAAATTGAAAGGAGATTCTCCAGTCGGGACACGGGGTGTCGTTCGGTATGTCCACAGGATCGAGTGCAACTCTTCGACCCAGAGGCCTCTGGCTTCATTCAATCGAGTTTTCAACCCATGCAGAATGGTCTGGTTGGTTACTTCGATTTTTTTGTTGGACTGTGGATGGCCGACCGAGGTCAGCTTGTGCGTGATATGAAATCTCGCACAAAACTCTCTGAAATCATTGTTGTCAAACTGTCGCCCATTGTCAGTGATGATGGTGTGCGGTAGTCCGAACCTAAAGATGATGGATTTCTGGACAAAGTCTTACATCTTGCACTCAGTGATTTGCGCCAGGGGTTCGGCCTCCATCCACTTGGTGAAGTAGTCAATTGTGACGACTATAAACTTTCTTTGGCCAGACGCCGGAGGGAAGGGGCCGAGTATGTCGATCCCCCATTGGGCGAAGGGCCATGGGGCGATTATGACAGTCAGTTGGTTGACAGGCCGGTGTTGTAAGTTAGCATACTTCTGACATGGCTCGCACCTTCGAACCAAGTCAGCCGCATCTTTCTTCATGGTGGGCCAGTAGTAATCTTGCCGTAGGACTTTGTAGGCCAAGGATTTGCCCCCAGGTGACTCCCGCAGATCCCTTCATGTACCTCTCTAAGTGCGTAGTCCGCATCCGTCGGTCCCAGGCATCGTAGCAAGGGAAGGGAGAACGATCTTTTGTAGAGTCGTCCGTCCATTATTACATATTGGGAGGCCGTCCATCGGAGTCGCTTGGCTTCCGTGAGGTTTTCGGGGCTGGTTCCGTCAGTCAGATACTGAACGATCGGGTCCATCCAGCTTGGCTCGATCGTCAGTTGTAGTACCTCCTCAGCCCTATCGATGCTCGGTTGCTCGAGACTCTCCACAAGTGTCTGGCCCAAAGTGCCATGGGCAGATGTCGCAAGCCTGGAAAATGTGTCAGCCCGAGCATTCTCCGACTTGAGAATGTGGGAGATCTCGAAATACTTAAGGTGTGCCACGAGATCTCTCACCTTCTGGAGATATTTCGCCATGGTCGGGTCCCGCGCTTCGAATTCGCCTTTGACTTGCCCCACAATCAGCTGGGAGTCAGAGAAAACTCTGAGGCTATCAATCCCGAGCTCCTCCACCACTCTCAAGCTAGCGAGAAGCACTTCATACTCGGCTTGATTATTGAAAGCTTTGAAGCTGAATCGAAGGGCGTACTCGGTAACCACTCCCTCCGAGTTGGTGAGCAGGAACCCGACCCCGCTCCCTTGGGCATTGGAAGCTCCATCTATATGTAACACCCAGGTTGACCCGGGGTCAAATTCAGAAGTCGCAGCTTTTTTGGAGCTCCCATCTTCTGACATTTGGTCGGCTGTCGAGCATTCCACAATAAAGTCGGCCAGGACTTGGACTTTCAAAGCAGGTCACGGTCGGTACTGGATGTCAAACTCGCTCAGCCTCACCGCCCATTTTGCCAGTCATCCTGATGTGTCGGGGCGACAGAGGATCGCCCTCAGGGGCTGGTCGGTGAGGACCACGATGGCATGTGCTTGAAAATACGGATGGAGTCATTGCGCAGATATGAGCAAGGCAAATATCATCTTCTCCACCCTTGAGTACCGAGTTTCGACCCCATGGAGCACTTTGCTGGTGTAGTATATGGGCTGGTGGGTTCGGCTCTCATTCTCTCGGATGAGTACCGAACTAACAGCCTCTAGGGCGGTGGCCAAATAAAGGTACAATATTTCTCCGACCTCTGACTTTACAAGCAGGGACGGAGAAGCCAGGTACGTCTTCAAATCTTCAAAGGCTTGCCGGCACTCATTCGGCCAAGAGAAGTCCTTCGTCTGCCTCAGGGTTTTGAAGAACGGGAGGCATCTCTCAGCCGACCGAGAGATGAATCGGTTGAGCACGATGATCTTTCCATTGAGCTGCCGCATCTCTTTTTTGATGTTCGGATGCCGCATGTCGATGATCGCCTTTATCTTCTCGAGCTTGGCCTCAATTCCATACTGAAAAATGAGGAACCCGAGAAACTTCCCCGAAGCTACCCCGAAGGCGCACTTAGTCGGATTTAGCTTCATCCGATGTCGCCGAAGAGTGTGAAAGGTTTCTTCCAAGTCTTGGACGTGATTCGAAGCTTGTGCACTTTTTACCAGCATGTCATCCACATACACCTCCATGTTGCGCCCGATTTGATCTTTGAAGACCTTATTGACGAGGCGTTGGTAGGTGGCTCTGGCATTCTTCAGACCAAAGGGCATCACTTTGTAGCAGTAAAGGCCCTTGGTGGTCACGAAGGCCATATGCTCTTCATCCTCGGGCACCATCCGGATCTGGTTATATCCGACGAAGGCATCCATGAAGCTGAGCAATCGATGGTCGGACGTCGCATCTACCAGTTGGTCGATCTTCGGTAGGGGGAAGCTATCTTTCGGGCAGGCCTGATTCAAGTCGGTGTAGTCAATACAGATCCTCCACTTTTCGTTGACTTTCTTCACCATGACGATATTTGCGAGCCAGTCGGGATATGTGGTTTCTCTGATGAAGCCCGCCTCGAGTAGCTTGTCTACTTCCTCGTCGATGGCCTTCTATCTTTCGGGGGTGAAAGTCCGTTTCTTCTGTCTCACCAGCTTCGCACCAGGGACGATGTTGAGTCAGTGAGTCATTGTTTCCGGAGGTATGCCGGATATATCTGCTGCCGACCAAGCGAATATGTCGGCGTTAGCTTTCAACAGCTCTATCAGCTGCCGTTGCTCTGGGTCGGACAGCTGCGACCCGACCTGGATGACTTGTTCAGGATTCTTGATCATCGGGATGGAAATCAGCTGTTCAGTCGGTTCACCCCACTCCTCCTCTTCCCGTTGGTCCAGCTTGTCGACCGTCAGGGAGTCCTTCGACTCATTGCTTTGAGTAGAGATTTGGAAGCATTGCCGAGCAAGTTGTTGATCCCCGCGTATTTTTTCGGCTTCGTTTTTAGTTGGAAACCCGACCAGCAAGTGGTATGTCGAGACTATCGCCCTGAGGACGTTTAGTCCGGATCTTCCAAGTATGGCGTTGTAGGCCGAAGGTACTTGGACGATTGTGAATGTCATGTGGACGGTGCTTTGTCGTGGTTCGGTCCCAGCTATCACGGGAAGAGTAATTTCTCCTTCCACTACGATGGCTTCCTCGGTGAAGCCCACTAGGGGCGTAGAGACTCTCCTGAGTCGGTCGGTCGACAGTCGCATTCGAGAAAAGATTGAGTAAAACAAAACATTAGTCGAACTTTCATTATCAACAAAAATCCTTTTTACATCATAGTTCGCTATCGTCACCGAGACAACAACAGCGTCATCATGGAGAGTTTGGATTCTCTGAGCATCCTCATCTGTAAAGATGATTACATCGTCCTGGCGCGGCCTCTTCGTCGACTCTCCCTCAGCAGTCATTCCTTGATCCAGTCGTCTGGAGATCATGTTGATGACTCCAGCGGTAGGTTGATTATTCGCTACCTCTTCAGTCGGTTGGGGCTGTCGATCGGGAAGGGGCCGAGCCGACGGGTCCCTTCGATATTTTCTGAGATACCCTCATCGTATGAGGGCCTCTATCTCATCTTTGAGTTGGATGCATTGCTCGGTGGTGTGACCGTAGCCCTGATGGAATTGACAGTATCTCCTCTGGTCGAGGCCCTTTGCCTTCAGAGGTGGGAGCCATCGCAGGTATTCCGCTTCTTCGATCTCCATCAGGATCTACGCACGAGGAGCGGAGAGAGGGATGTAAGAGTCATACCTGCGGTGCGTCGGTCTCGAACTCCAATGTCGGGGCGATCTCGGGCTCCGTCGTCGGGGCGAGACCCGTTTGTCGGTCGGGGGTCTGCTGGGTTCAGCAGCAGCCCGATTTTTCTTTCGCTTGTCCTTTTGGCCCGTGCCTTCGGTCAGGCGCCGGTCGGAAGCTCCTTCGTCCGCGTGCATGTATTTGTACGCGCGCTCCAGCAATTTGGCATACGTCCGGGGGAGGGTCTTGTCCAAGGAATATGTGAACCGGGACCCCCTTAGCCCCCTTTTCATGGTCGAGATAGCCATGTCTTCGTTGAGGTCCCGGACCTCAAGTGTGGCCGCGTTGAATCGGGACACAAAGTGTCAGAGCGTCTCATTTTCTCCCTGTTTGAGGAAGAAAAGACTGTCCGAGGTTCGCAGCAGCTTGCAGCTGGTGCTGAAGTGGGCCACGAAAGAATGCTCGAGCTGTCCGAAGGAGTGGATACTCCCTGAGTGGAGGTCGGAGTACCAGGCCCGAGCAGCTTTACGGAGCGTGGCGGAGAAGCCGATGCAGAGGAGGGCATCGGTTGCCCCTTGAATTGTCATGAGAGTCTTGTAGCTCTCCAGATGGTCAACTGGGTTGGTGGAGCCGTCGTAAGGCTCCACGTGAGGCATCTTGAACTGACTAGGGATCGGCTCGTCGAGGATAAATCGGAAGAAAAATTGGGTGGTCCGAAAGTCGACATCGTTTGAAGACTTCTGACCATCCGCCTGGAGTTGGGCAAGCTGACGGTCGATTTCTTTGAACTTATGTTCGTAGTCGTCCAACCGTCGGTGTTGTGAAACCCCAGGGGTTGAACCTCCCAACGAACTTAAGAATGAGGCGGACGGTGTCCGCGGCCACTTCTCCTTCCTCGCTCCCTCCAGCTGGGAAGGAGAAGGATGTCGAAATCGGTGGGTGTCGTGCCGTGACCGTCTCGTCCCTTCTCGATGGGAATGCTGAGACGGTTGCTCTTGAGGAGGAGACGAAAGCTGACGCGGACATCGGCGGCTACTTCTAGACGGCATAGGGTGCACCGCCGATTGTTTCGCCGGTGGTTGCGGCAACTGAGTCGGTTGCTGTTGGAGATTTTTGACTGCATCCGTTAGAACGGTCATTTGCCGTACGATCGTCGCGATTTGCGCCTCTGTAGTTACCACCGGATGCGGAGAGCTGGGCTCCGCCATGGAAGGTGAAGGAGGGGCCTCTTTCCGACGGGAAGAGCGCCTCGCCGACCCGATAGCTCTCGATCGCTGAGCTCTGATTTTCATCATTTCGAGAGATTTTTCAAGCCCTGTGGAGCTCACTGGCTTACCTCTATCGAGTACCCCCTACCCGACGTTCCAAATCTATTGCGGCCAATCCCCCCATCGCCCGATCGCCGGTGTCGTGCATCTGCAAGAAAAGTCCTCACAGACCGGAGATGCCTCCGACGGAAACCCTCCGATGGTCAAGTCAGAGAAGAGACTAGGCAACAGTGAAAAATCAGGAGCTCAACGGGAGAGAGAGAAAGAGAGAGAGCTCAAGAGTTTAGAGGTGCTTCTGAGAGCTTGAGAAAGCTTACTCGAAACTTCCCCCTTACCAATACTGTTGCCTTGCCCCGTTTTATAGTAGAACGCGGTATGATCCCGCCATTAATGGTGCAGACAATTAGGGAGTTATCAAATCGTCGGAGGCTGTCAAATCACCGTGGGCTGTCAAGTCACTGGGATCAATCTATGTCCTTGGCAGGACAATGCCCCAGGGCGGCCGTGTCGCATGTCCTTGACAGGACAACTGCCCATAGCGGTCGTACGGCGTTTGGGTGGGCTGGCCGACTATATGTCGATCTTCGACTGTCGGGACATCGGATGATGATCCGGAAACACCGTTGGCTGGTATCATGCCTTGCGGAAGTCGAACGTCGGCTGCTACCCCCGATAGTGAGTCAGTGATTTGGATTCGACCGCTTGGTCGGTCGGAAACAGTATGGATCTGTTCGACCGACATACCTTCAACCAGATATTATCAGCAGCCATTATCGGCGGTCACCGTCGGTCGGTCCGGTCGGTAGAGTCGGACGTCGGTCAGACAGGTCCGAGGATAAATCGGCATACAGGGGTCGGTCGATATATCCCAACAATATCCACCAAGATTTTTGTTGAGATATGTTTGATACTGATACAAAAAATAACTCGATTGAGAAATCAGCCAAGATAGAAAAATAGCCATGGACTTACATTCAACATGCCATCAAATGATGGAACACTAAGGACTCATTTTATTCATGGGAAAAATAGGGGGTCAACAAGAAAATGAAAAAATGAATCATATTTGGTTGGAGATTTCTCAGGAGAGAGATGGAAAAGAAATTTTCTCTAAAGAATAAAGTTCTCACATTTCATGAAGAACAAAAATTTATGTAGAATATGAGAAAGCCATCTTTCCACTAGTTAGAAATTATTGTAATTTTTATTTTTTTCAAAAATATCCTTGAGCCATCATAGTCAAATAGATCATACTAAAATGGATCAAATTTTGTCTCTTCAAACAAGTTGGAATGTGTATAGCAACTTCACATGACTCATTTGCTTCAAATCTAAAATACTCTGTTATCGGTAAATTATTTTAAAAATAATTATCATGATTTTATAAGAAGAAATGGGGATAAGACATTAATAATGATTTATCTCCAGATTCAGATATTTCTAGTTTGCAAACTAGGTTGGGAAATGAAGCGCCAATAGCAATATCCATGTCTTAACATTCTCCTTCTACTTATATTGCTGATATTGATATTCCAAATATTATAAGTGGGAATATTTCATCTAATTCTAAGGCATAACAAGTATTTCACACAAGTTTTTCAAAAAAGTAGATAAACAACCACATATAAATTATTCTAAAAAATGCACCTCCTATATTATTTTTTTCATGATTAACTAAACATGAAAAAAATTACTTTTTCAAACATCATGTACCAAAGCATCAATTTCTTAGAAAACATATTTTAGTGAGATAAAACTCTTCCCACAAACCCAACGTGTCCTCATGCGTTGGAGTAAGAAGTATAAGGCCAGCCTTGCGGCAGATTTATGGCTTCGAGGACCCAAAAATGGTTTGCATTTGCTTTTGCTTTTAAAACGTACCCACACGGACGGGTTGCCAGGGAGAGGCTACAGTTTGTTAGTTTGCTTGCTCTCTCATTTTATCTCCCTATCGTCATTGTACGTGCGCAAGCATGAGGATGGAAACAAGCCGATGGCAACGCGTCCGAAAACAAATGCAAAAGCTGTGCATACTGCCATGGAGAAGAAAAATGAAATCGATCTCCATTACATGCACAAATTTGCACTTGCTCTGGGACACATGAGAGACAGCAGGCCAAGCGTGCCCCGTTTAACCTACACACCTGTACATCTAGCATTCACCTGTCAACAAAGTAAAATCCATTGTCAAACTAGTCCAAGTTGTTGACAGCGAAAGTAAAATTTTGCAAAGTGATTTATTTCAACAGAGATTATTTATGAGAAGTTTTCGTTGTTCAGTCGGTTTCACAGAAAACTGTTGTCCTCTTTTCTGCCCGCAGATCCCAGTCACCAATTCCTGGGTTATCATGTTACTCCCTTTGCTTAATTTTTGCAGTTCGTTTTCCTTCTTGTTAAATCAGAAGATTATTGTCAATGAGGTGGTAAATAATCATTAGAATGCATAGACAGCATAAAGTGCAGAAGTGAGCACCAAAATATAAATGCAGGACAATGTTGACAAGTTCATTGCTCTTTTCAAGACTCATTCACACATTTCATATACCTGCAGAATGTGACCCTACAAGGGGGTGCTTGTTCAGATAAATCTATATTTATAATTTCAGTTCCTGGCTTCTATACATGCAGTTCTTTTATAAAATAAAGCCATATACTCTGAGAATGAAATACAAATTTTACAAGCTAAAAAATATTGTAATTTATTTTTGCCATCTTTACTGTATATAATGAAATGCCTTTCCCAAGGATGTGGCCTGCAGGTAGGGGTGCAAATGATCCGAGCTTCTCATAAGCAGCCTGAGCTTTGTTCTAGGCTTGGTTCCGTTAGAAAGAAACCAAGATCACCCAGTTCTTGGAGTCCAGATCATTGAACTTGAGCCGGTTGCAAATATAGTAAAGAAGCTTGGCTCGAATCCATAAAAGCTTTGGCTCAAAGCCTATGTGAGTGGAGCTTGAACAGTTTAAGTTGAGCTTGGCTTCAAATTGAGCCAAGCTAGAGCAACTCATATATACACCGAGCCAAGCCGAGTAGCACACCGAGCTGAGCTCGAGCAGCCGGCTGCTCGGCTTGACTTGTTTCATTTGCACCCCCCTACCTGCAGGTGGTCAGAACTTATAAACATACTATCTGTTAAAGCATCCATACTCCTATTGATTCTCTCTTTTTAGTTAATATTAATAATACCATATACAAACTCAAAATAACGATGTGAGATGATATAGTAATGGTAGATTTTGAAAAAAAATAGGGCATGGATATGGAGGTGAAAAATCAGCAACTATATGCATGTATATATTTTATTGTATGATTTTGTTTAATCTGTTAAAAATTCTAATACTTCTACAATAAAGTAATCAGATAACCATGCGAACATCCTTAATTTATTCATAAAGAAAGAAGCCCTTATTCGCCCCAAACAGTTAAAATATATAGAATATTAAGAGTTTAAGATGCAACATAAGGTAAAAAAATTCCATAAATTTTAATGTGCTACATCAACTTTATCATATAGGCATCATCCATATCCATAGACTATACAAGCAATGACATAAAGATAATAAGTTACAGAACAGTCCATCCATCATGCCGATGTTTCAAATAGTCTCCTAAAGAAGAAAGGGAAAGCCTCTAATCAGTTAAATCTAACTTCCATGAACTCAGTTTCATTGTTACTATTGAACCCTACCCACATACTTAGTCCACATCTAGCACATAGACAACCTAAATCAATTACTAAAATATAAGGATGTGATATATGGATAGGACATTATAAACCTTGAAAAACATAGGAAGGGGAATCTATGAATAATGGATCATCACAACATACTCTATACATAGATTCTTACATGCATTAAAAAAAAGGAATTTTTCAATGCATGTAAAGAAAATTTTTCAAGGTTGTGATGACTAAAATTTTCTATGCTTCATAGATTCTTTACATGCATTAAAAAAAAGGAATCTATGAAGCATAATGGATCATCACAACATACTCTATACACTCCATCGAATAATATGAAAGTCTACAAATACTATTATTTATTTAGTCATCATCAAATCCATAGACTGCAATCCATACTCCATATCACCACCACAATTCACTATTTGAATTGAAAGATATTCATTCATCAAACAAAAGAAAGAATGAAAGTCCACCACCATCACCAGAGCTATCTGGCGTCCTGGGCCTATCCCTGAAGCATCTGGAGTCTCTTTTTAATTCTAAAAATGGGATACTTAATAATTATCCCACGCGTTTGCTTACTGTGTCCATCAAGTATCCAATCCTATATACATCAAAAATGGACACTAGATACAATTTGAAGCACCTGTGCTTTTTGGATGGGGAAAAAAAAATAAAGATAGATACGTATTTCTAAGATATATTTGGCATGTGTTGGGAAACACCCTAAACATACCCTTACCTGATTGCTATTGGATACCACTATCTAGGATCCATCTTTTAGAGGCCGCTCATGTCTTTCTACTTTTCATACTCTTGCTATAAAAATAGAACTTTGTCAGGAGCACTCACGACTCTATCATTCCACAAATCCAAATATTAGATGAGGCATTTGACAGATGGTTCTTAATCATTGCTTATGATCTGACATGACTGTCAATGGACTGAGCAAAGAGAAATATTTGGTTCTGAAACAATCAAAAGAGAATAAGCTAGAAACCTTTTGACCGACACTCAACCCGTAAAACCAACATCTCATAATCTTATATTACAAAATATATGAAATTCAAAAGTCAAATGCATTAAATCTAAAAAATGATACGTCAAAATAGAAGAAAAATGATATATCAAGACAGAAGTAAAAAAAATCGAAATACTATCTCTTTATAAAGTGTGGTTTAAAACAGAGGTGATAAATATAGTATATACCATCTGAGCCTATATATGGATTTGCTAGAATCTGGGAAATGGAAAATGAAGTTATATCACAATAACTCAGTTAAGTCATCCTAGAACTGAAACATATTGAGTTTCTTTTATTACCATTTCCCTTCTATTACCATCTGATCATATAGATTTTGTCTTGCCCACTATTTAAAATGACTTGACTAGCACTCAATTGGCTATCGAGTTTTTTCCAGCATCAACTATGCTCTTCAAAATATGCATACAAAGTTTTTCGCTGATATATCAAAACAAAAGTTTTGACTTTTAGAATATTCCTTAAAAAAAGTTTGCCAATCAACATCCTTTCCTAAAATAATCTTATACTTGTTTTCAAAATTACCAATGTATCTCCAGTTGAAGCTTAGCAAAGATAGAAATCTGGCCAATCAACAAATGCACATTAGTTCTCTTTTCCTCTCTTTTTTCTCTCTATTTGGATCATTTGATTCATTTATCTTGCTAATCAAAAACCAATTAAACAATTCATGATCAATTAACATTTGAAATTTGAATTTTAACTTGTTAAGTTATTCAATTTCAAGTCTTCCATCCCCATAGGGTAGTATTTCTCTTTTAAGTTTATCTCCCTCTCTCTCTCGCTCTACAATCCATTTAATATGATAATGTTTTTTGTTTGATGTAATTTAATATGTTACATTCATAATCTTCCCTCTTGAGCATGGGCTCTAGCGCAATGATAAGTTTGCTCTATTCTGACCTAGATGTCATGGGTATGAAACAAAGGAAAAGCTTCTCTGCATGGGGGGATAAGTCTGCGTATGTCTAACCCTTCCGAGACCTACAATGGCAAGAACCTCATACACTAGGACACCATTCTTTTCCCTCTCAAACATGCCTGCATGTACCTGGTTGCTAGTAACAATAAAAACAACAAAAAAAATTGATAGGGGCTCATAGTAGTTTAAAGACTTGTTTCAATGAATAAGCATGATTCACAGCTAACGTATATAATTTTGGCATCATAATGCATTCTAGAGATGGCATTAAAAGGCATCTGACATGTGCATTATATAGTATTAAGTAACATGAAAATAGACGTCGTACATAAATTCTTGGTACCATAGGAAGCTTATATTCTGGCACTGCTGTGGCAGGATTATATGCGACAGGCTATCTTACTCTTTTAGATTTGATTCAATGTACAGTGATAATTTTGCATTGCTACCATGTTCGACCTATATTCTTTCAATCTTAGAAAAAGGAAAAGCCAAAAGTCACAACTGTTTTAAATAATATAAGAAGACTGTTAAAGATGTCAAACATGGGTTCAATTTACCATGGGGAACAAGTTGCTGCCCTTGAACCAAATCCTGGTTCTGCCATTAATTCCATATTTAAGAACTTTGCAGCCTTCCTCATTGTTTTATCATAATTTCATTTCCCAGCCTCCATATGCATACTATTGATCTTACTTCATGAATCACCCCGTTCCCCATATCCTTTCTCACTCTGTTAATGTCTCAAGCTTCTGAATGCTTGATAATTATATCATTTTATGCTGTCCATTCTATTAGTTTGTATAGTTTTATGCTGTCCATAACATTGATTTTACTTCACAAATCACCCCCTTCCCATGCTCTCTCTCACTATTAAAGTCTAAAGCTTCTGATTGTTTGATTGTCATATTATTTTTTTGCTGTCCATACTACGAGTTTCCTGTCAATCATCTTGGTTGTCATGAAGCAATGCAGCAAAATACAAAACCAAGAACATAAACTTTTCCAACTCTTTTCTTTGTGTAGAGATCAGATAACACATGCAAGGAGAGGAGAAAGCCGAAAAAGATCAAAGAGGATTAAAAGGAGCAGGAAAGGGACGAGGACAGCTCTTTGCATGGCAATGGAAGTCTCCTATCTGGCTGGAAATGAGGAGGATTATGTTTGCATGGTGATTGGACGAACATTCATGGTCAATGTCCCGACCTAATGCTATCCATGCGATTTAACCAATTGTCCATTTGTTGCCCCTACATGAGTTCCAATCAATTTTGAAGAAGGGTAGAAGATTTATTTATTAGGGAAAAAAATATTCTCAGCATTTTTTACATTTAAGGTCTCCAACTCCAATGGTATATACATTGCCTGGTAGATGTTTTAAAGGATCAGAAACTAAATATCCTTGTATAAAGGAATACATATGTGCACACTTCCTTCCAATTAACCCAAGCAAAACAACATCAATCTATTCAATTTCTTATAATCACCAAAATTTAAAGACCTTAAGTTATTAAGATGATTCTTTTGGGCATAAACAAGATCTTTCAAAGTTAAACTTTCGAAAAATACATACATGGTTCTGAAGAAAAGCACTGCACAAAGGAAATCCTATCACATATAAAAAAACCACTTGCAACTTGTGATTTTATAAGGAAGCATTTTTGCTTGTTGCAACTTTAGACATTAAAGACAGCATCCCATTAGAAGAAAAAATTCAAGGGGGCTGCACCTAATAATGAACTACATAATAGTTTGACCATTGAATATGTTAAAAGGTATAAGTAGCATAGTGACAAAAGAAGGGCTGCAAGTATCCATCTTTACGGTATTAGCTTCACAAATATAAAGAACAATTATTTTCTATTCTCATATGTTCTGAACCATTTGCATCATCTAACTTCTTAATAAAAACTAATTAGGAAAGGACAGAAGTACCTTATAACTCATGACTCATGAGTCTTTTCCCAAAAAATGCAGACCTCATAATGAGAGTCATAAGTTTAACAGCAGGCGACTTTATGCATTACATGAACTCCATAGCCATTAGCAGCAAGTAGCTATGATATTCCTAATTCACTGCATCACATGTCTGCATCATTTCCTTCTATAGGCCAGTGAACAACAACTTTCACTGAACCTGGAGTCAGTACAGCCTCCATTCCTGCAGGCATAAGCTTGCCAGTTCCCAAAAGGGTAATTGGCACAAAAGGAACGCATCTTTGCAGCAATAATAAATGCACCTTTCTACATGATCATAAATGAAATTTCCTATCTCAATTTGCTTCAAAAATAATATGTAGGTAAAGTTACATTCCACTATATGTAATTGTATTTAGTTTATCTGCTGAAGAACTCACCTTGAAGGAACCTACTTTTCCATCCTTACTTTGAGTTCCCTCTAGAAAGAAACATACAGATGCCCCTTTCTTGACCAAATCCATGCAATATTGAGGCAACCCTATTCTAAATAATCAATAAATTAATTAAAGAAAAAGGTCACATATCATGTATTCAAGGAACAAAAAATAAAGAACTGGACATCAATGTTGTTACACCCCGAACCTAACACCTGGATTGACCACGTGACATGGCCACATGAACCCTAAAGCAATGCCCTAAATATAATGCAAGGCCTATAAGATGACTCCATCGCTCAAACTCTAGATCAAGCCCATCCGAAACTATGTATCCTATAACTTTGAAAAAGGAAAGGATGGTTGTGAGCTTTACAATCCAATAAGAATCCCCCACACTCAAACCAGCATAAATATAAAATATCTTTACGATAATATTTAGCCGATAAGAAAATAGTCAGATTCATATATCAATAATTTGAATAATGTTCAATATAACAATATATATGCTATAAAACATACATATATAAGTCATGCCAACATACACATCAGGTCTAATTGTATAGCTACTCAGTTGCAAACATAGCACCATACAAAAATCTCGAGATACATGTTACTTATATATCATGCAAGCAACAATTTGATTCAACAATATTCCAATGAAATTATTCTTTTTTTATCATCTAATTACTATAGTTGGATCATGACCACATTATCACTCCGGCACTGGATTAAATCCACTCATGCTCCAGCCTGTGGTAGGCCAAATATACACCCACGTTTCCGCCCATGACCAGCAACTACATCTCAGCCACAGTTAATATCATAAATACTACATTTCATACATACCGACTAGTTCAGATATCATTCAATTAGATATGATTAATCATCTTGATTTAATTTTAGTACTGGACTAGTCACAACCATGCTCCAGCTCATGACAGACCAAACACACACCATGCTTCCACCAATGGTCAGCAACCATAAATCACATTTTAGCCCATAACTGATACACCATATGACAGAGTAGTCCACATGCTCCCTTTTCTTCCTCTCTAATAACTATGCAAAATTATGTTTGTCTTTCTAGCATTGGACTAATTACAACTATGCTTCAATCTTTGGTAGGCCAAACATAACGCTGTACCCTAGCCTAAGGCTGACCACCCAGCACACATATCACGTTTCTTGCATCGCCAATCAGTCCAAACACCGCCCATACCCCATTTATATTATTAAAGTCATAATTTATTTTTTGGCATTAGATTAGTTATAGTCATACACCAGCCCGTGGTAGGCCAAAAACAATACTACACCTTAGCCCAAGACTGGTCTAGTATACACGCCATGTTTCTTGCATGACTGACCAATCTAGATGCCACATACACCCTATCAATTATGTTAAATTATGTTTTCCTAACTCAACAATTATAAAGCACAAATTAATCATGAATCATACAATACCAATCCATCAACGCATGATATATGAGCTGGTATACATATATATAACACAATTATACAGGTATAGTTTTAAACAAAATTTTTCATAATCATGTAGATGATTGTGTGAATGAACCCTTACCTCTACTGATGACATATCCAATTACCGCGAACCTTGACCTGCTCCTCGGTCTATGAACTTGGGGGCAAAGTATTCGACTTAACGTCATCTTGTCCCAATAATTGCTCACCTATAGAGCCAATCCTCACCATCAAATCAATTGAAACATCAAGAATCTCTGGTGGAAAATTACAGAAAAACCAAGATACATGGTTGCATGACATTAGCCCAAGACCTCAGATCTCATAACCCAATCTAAAACACCTCCTAGCGTCGACCCAAACCTATCATGTACCTGGACCCTCCATTGGTCCTAGGCTATCAACAAATTAGAGAGAGAAAAAGTGAAGAAGAAGAAAGAAAAAAGGGAAGAAATTTATTTATTTGTTGATTTTTTCCTTTCTCCTCTCTTTTCCTCTCGTTTTCTTCTTCCTTTTTTTTTTGACAAACAAGGGAAGGGTGGGGTATGATCTCAATGGAGGAAGCCCAAGACAGACAGAGGTGGTGACCCCTGGTGGCTCCAGCCCTCGGTAGCTTGAGCACAGCCAAGTCCAGTGACGACGGCCAACTCGATAGAAGAAGAAAAGAAGAAAGAACGGAAAAAAGAAAAAACTCTCGGTCAGCCACAACCCATGGCAGTGACCCACATCAGCAAGGGACTCCGACAACTTTGGCCTTCAACAACTTGAGCACGGCATCATCCAACGGTGGCGGCCGGCTCGATAGAGGAAAAAGAAAAAAATAGGGGAAAGAGAACTCCATATAAGGCATCGGATTTTCATTAATTCCGGCAACTCGTCGATGGTAATTGGGCCATCAACGGTGGCCAAATGACCCGGAGATAGGCGTGGAAGAGAGGTTGGGGGTGGGTTACCTCATTCTGGCAATCAATTGGCAGTGAATCCTTAAGAACCATCCACAGAAAAACAAACTAGATGGATCCGAAGCTCCAGCGGCAATGGATCATGGATGAGGGGCAAGATGCCTAGAGGAAGTGGGGAGGGCGCTTTATAGCTGAAGGCTAGAGCTCCGATGAACTCTAGACTCCTGATCCCTATCAAAGTCGGGAAGACGAGGCGGACTCCATCGGGAGTCAGCCTCTCTACTTCTTTCACCTCACGTGCCTAGCATGTGAGGTTTAGAATTTTTTTAAAATTTTTTTTCTACTTTAAAAATCATGCGAACAAATGTAAAAATGTTTTGGGTGGTTAACAACCGGGTCCTTACAAGGGTATAGAACACTCATCCACTAATTATCGTCTTATAACTTCCAAATTTAGATGAAATGAGGACTAGAACAACTTTCAATTAGACAACACATTCCTCACTCTTTACAATTCGATAAACATGAAGGCCAATCTGGGGCATCCAATAAATGGATAATCTCTGGATTGATGACTGCAACAGAATCAAGATAATACAGTCCGAACATATATGTTTTCAGTGCAGTGGTACTATTTATAGATGGCTGACATAATGATAAATTTAAGAAACTAATGGTCCCATGCCTCCTGGCAATATGCATTGTACAGCAAGTATAATAGATGTGGAGTAAGATTTTCTATGATTGCAATCACAGAACAAAATCAACAACTACTTCATGGTGCATGTCAAATATTAAAAGGAAAGAAAAAAAATGAAGAAGAACCAGTACCAACTGACTCCTGTTTGTCTGGCTAAAAGGAAAGACACCCATAAGGAGAATTGCTCACCAGTGATTGGAAACAGAAAAATGCTTCTCTTGCCTTATGAACTTGAAGCACCACCCAAGAGAGAGGGGTGTAAATGTGCAAGAAGCTCTGGTGGTTGAAGATATGCACCATTGGAGTGTTCTAAGGGGCAAGATTTCCATCTTGTCAAACTCAAACTTATAAGATGGAGTGATGGTCAAGGTTGTCCATATCTTAGCAATCAAGTGATAAGCTCTCCAAAGATGCCGATCAAACAAAAGAATGTATGGGTGCGGCATCGCCATTGCCACTAACAGAAAGATTGCAATGTAACAGTCAGGACCTCATTTAAAAAGGCTTGTTGGAAAGTGTTATTTAGGTTTCTTAGAATTGTATAAATATCTAAGATCATTTTAGAGCATAACCTATGGGAGTAAACACATGCCTGTACAAATTCTCACATATTCTTCCCATTTAAGCACTTGCGCTCTCACCAAGCCAAGTGTCCAAATTCATTCAAATACAATTACAAGCACCATGATCCCATGGTTAGTTCTAATGGGTTTGTGTGACAATGGCCTCTAGTCAATATGGTCCATGAGTGGGTTTAATCTGATACTATTTACAGCAATCCAAGATCTTACCCAAAAAGACTATCTGAAAGGTGTGATTTAGATTTCTTAACTCTATATAAGCATCCAAAATATCTCTAGCGCATAACCAATGACGTACTAAACACATGCTTGTGTGAATCCTCATATAAATTCTTTTTTAACAACCCCAGACTTCACTGAAAAAAGTTAGTCAAAGGTGTTATTTGGATTCTTTTGCCACATATAAGTATCCAATATCACCCTAGTGTATAACCAACATAAAATTATACACATGCCTACATAGATCCTCACATACTCCCCCTGCTTAAGCCTTAGCATCCTTACTAGGCTAAGACTTCAAATCTATTCAAATTCAATCACAAGTACCATAATCCCATAGCAGCCACAATAGGCTCATGTTGCAATAGCCCCTAGTCCATATGGATCATTAGTTGGGTTCGATCTAATACCATTTGAAGCAACCCAAAATCTCATCCAAAGAAGATACGCGAAAGATGTTAGTTCGGTTCCTTAATCTTGTATGAGTGTCCTAGATATTCCTCATGCATAACTGATATGGGGATAAACACATGTCCATACATGTCCTTATAACAATCATGACAGTCACGGAGTAACAGCAAACTGCACCGGTTCTCAAACCTAGTAGGAATTCTGATTGTTATAGAAATTTCAATAGTATCAAGTAGCCACCAATAAATATTAGAAAAACAATGTTACGAATGTTCAAGAAATAAGTTTAATTTTTTTTTTATTTATGTTTCATTGTATAAAAAAGCAGATTGCCATCAAGTAGCTGCCATGGAGATTTTTTTTTTTTTTTAAGGACTGATCAAGTTTCAAAATGTTGGCTTTATTTTTCTTCCCCTTTCTTTTATAAACCTATTTGTGCTAACCTAGCTGCTTGATGGTTATTAAAGATAATAGATGTCATAGAAATTTGATAAATCGATCTTCTATTTCTTCTTCTTTGATATAAAAACCCATAAGGGGCTTTTGGTATAGGGTGATCCATCCAAAGTCAAGGATGATGTGTGTGGAGGTGATGAGATCACCGTATTTGACTGCACCATGATGATCCCATATGGCAGTGATTTCAAATCACCTCCACTTTTCAAATCACCCCCGAACCTAATGACGAAATACTCATCCTCGAGGTTGGGAATCTAAAATCACTCCTAAACAGTGATTTTAGGCTGAAATATAAAGACAAAAATATCCTTTAGTCTAGCAAAAAAGTTAATGTATCATTATGCCATTAATATATTATATCAACGTTGTATATATGATATTACATTATATTTGATACTATATATTATATTTATGATATATATTACATTATACATATGATTAATCATATTATTGTCGTATTATGATTCAATGATAATTTTATATTAGAGTAAAAATATCTTATTGTACTTCATATTTATATTTTATTACAGGACTAATAAATATATTTTTATAGAATCTATTAATTGTTAATATATTAGTAAATATAGTGATATTTTATTTGTAATATATTATATATAATTAATAAATATAATTTTATGGAATATATTATGGATAGTTTTGGTATTATATAATCAGTGATCTTGGATTCTTATAGAATACCAAATAGGTTACTCATGGAAATCCGAAGATCTTTAATCATTGGACCATGGCCCACCAAATGCCACAATCTGGATCATCGATGATCAGATCACCACAAGATTCAGATCACTGGTGATCTTAGATCACTGTGGTGATCCCATTTGCGTCACCAAACGGCAATGCTGCTATATATTATCCAGTAGTCACCATCAAAATTGGCAAAGATTCTACAAGCCAAAACAATTCAAGAAACCAAGATTCTTATCAATGTGCTTCTTGGAAGAACCTGTTATCGAGTACGCGGAATCATCGGTCAAGCCCGCAGTGGAGGCAATCTCTTGATCTCACGATTGTGAATCATATGCTGTTTCTTGAAAGGACTCGTGACGTTGGTGCCATGAAACCGGAGCTTCTGGCCGAATTGGTTACCTGGAGAAAACAAAATGTTCAGACAAGAAATATGGTTGGAATTTTTTTTAAAAAAATTATTCAATCAATCGAAGAAAAAGAAAGAAATGCTCTGACCAACGAAAGACGGCAGGATTCTTGACGAAGGGTGGGTGCGAAGGCGAGAGGGGAGCAGGGTTGGAGCCGGGCAAGGGTTTCCATTAGACAAGCGGGAAAGACGGGAATTGATGACAAAGAGATCAGAGGACAACGCTAGCTTTTCATTTAATCTCTTCTACAATACTACCTGTGCCCATGAAACTATTATTTCTTAGTATTTAATTAATAGTATGCTTTTTTTTTTTTTAAGAATTCTTTACCCAAATAATATTAACAATAAAAATTTTTACAAAAATAACGCATCTTTCAACTTATTTATAGAGATAATACAAAATCATGAAACGTCATTTGGAATGACGTTTATTGGATAGAAAATGCCATTTGGAATGGCATTTTTTCGCTATACGTCTCCACCTCCATGGCACTTCGATACACGTCATCTTGATAGAAAAAATAGAAAGCATCATTAAAAATGATATTTTTAAATTAATTTTAAAAAAAATAATCCACCACCATCTGGTTAAATTTAATTTTTTTACTGATTTATTATTAATTTTAAAATAATTTATGAAGATAATTTTAAAATAAATTACGAAAATAATCTACCTTCGATCGGAACCGGTCGTCCTCCAGTTTAATTCTGCTAGTTCTCATCTTCTAATCAGATCCAGATCCTCCCAGCTCTCATCATACTCGATCGTCCTTTGATCAGATCCTCCAGTTCTTATTCTCCGCTAGAAACGATCGAATCCTCCTAGCTCTTATCCTCCGATTGGATCCGATCATCCTCCAGTCGGATCCTACCAGCTCTCATCCGATGGATCTGGGTCCTCCCAGCTCTCATCCTCTGATCGAATCCAATCGATCGATCCTCCCAGCTCTCATCCTCTAGTCAGATCTGGTCATCTTCGGATCCTCCCAGCTCTTATCTTCCAATCGGATCCGATCTTCCCAGCTCTCATCGGATTCGATCGTCCTCTAGTAGAATCCAGATCTTCCCAATTCTCATCCTCTGATCATCCTCCGATTCGAACCGATAGGATCCTCCCAGCTCTCATCGGAGGTCGTAGTTTGATGATCAATCTGGAGATGATCTCCAAGCCGTCATCATCATCATGGATGTGTATGGATGTTGACCAGTAAACCCTAAACCTTAAACCCAAACCCTAAACCCTAAACCCAAACCCTAAATCTTAAACCTTAAACCCTAAATCAGAGGTCGCTAACAGCCAACCAATCTTGTGATGTGCACTAATGTGGACAGAACACTGTAATCTAATCTAACCTAAAGTTCAGTATGACCTGACCTGACCTAAAGCACTGTGTGACCTGACCTAAAGCACCTGGATACTGTGAATTGACCTAAAATTCCTGTGATCTGACCGACCCATGACCCAACAGGACTAACCAGATGTAGGTGCCTACATCTGATTATAGGCGCCTCCTAACCATGGATTGTAGGCGCCTACAATCCAATTTTGACAAAAATCCAAAAAAAATTAAGCACCCATGTAGGTGCCTACATTTGGATTGTAGGCGCCTAAAAAAAATAGGCGGCTAAGCAGATGTAGGTGCCTACATCTGGATTGTAGGCCTACAATCCAGGTTAGACACCTAATTTTTTTTAATTTTTTTAATTAAATATGAATAATGATATTTTATTTAAAAAATAAAAAAATTAGATGTTTCTGAATTGTAGGCTTCTACAATCCAGATGTAGGCGCCTACATCTGGATTGTAGGCGCCTACAATCCAGGTTAGGAGCCTATTTTTTTTAATTTTTTTAATTAAATATGGACAATGGTATTTTATTTAAAAATAAAAAATTAGGTGTTTCTAAATTGTAGGCACCTATAATCTAGATGTAGGTGCCTATATCTGGATTGTAGGCGCCTACAATCCAAGTTAGGCGCCTAATTTTTTTTAATTTTTAAAATTAAATATAAAATAATAATATTTTATTTAAAAAAATAAAAAAAATTAGGTGTTTTTGGATTGTAGGCGCCTACAATCCAGATGTAGTTGCCTACATCTGGATTGTAGGCGCCTACAATCCAAGTTAGGTGCCTAATTTTTTTTTAATTTTTTTAATTAAATATAAAAAATAATATTTTATTAAAAAAAAAAAAGGTGTTTCTGGATTGTAAGTGCCTATAATCCAGATGTAGGCGCCTACATTTGGATTGTAGGCACCTACAATCCAAGTTAGGCACCTAATTTTTTTTAATTTTTTTTAATTAAATATATATAATAATATTTTATTTAAAAATAAAAAAATTAGATGTTTCTAGATTGTAGGCACTTACAATCCAGATGTAGGCACCTACATCTAGATTGTAGGTGCCTACAATCCAGGTGCCTAATTTTTTTTAATTTTTTTAATTAAATATGGATAATGATATTTTATTTAAAAAATAAAAAAAATTAGATATTTTTGGATCGTAGGCGCCTACGATCTAGATGTAGCCTACAATATTTTAGATATATCAGCGTGTTAGGTGCCTACATCTGGATTGTAGACGCCTACAATCTATGTTAGGCGCCTAACATGCTAATATATCTAAAATATTGTAGGTGCCTACAATCCAGGTTAGGCGCCTAACATGCTAATATTGTAGGGCCTTGATGTCGTGGATTGTACGCCATAAATATATCTAAAATAATGATATATATTCCAAGTGTATTAGAGCATAAGAAATATAATTTTCAATATATGAAAACGATGATGTGACTATTTCATTACTAGTAAATGTCTGGTAATACAACATTGTTACATAATATATTTCTGGATATAAAGCAATATTTAAAATACAATCCCAAAAAATGATATAAAATAATATTGAAAATATATCTCCGCAGCCTTTAATTTCTTCCACTGCTTGAAGTTGAAGTGTATTAAAGTATCCTAGGACAGCGACGGCGATCGTGACCTTGTTCCTTACAAATACCACAATGATTCTTGCTTCTTATTTACCTATTATCCATCTCATTTCGCAATCTTATTGACTTTGATCTGCTTTTCTGCTTGGATCTCAAATGATGATGATTAGAAATATATTTGAACATACCTGTATTTATCCAATAATCTTCATGTGATAATAGATTAAGCTCACCACTCTAAGCATTCATATATGTTGTAATTGTATATGCATCATCCATAAATCTACTAAAATGTATTGTAATTTCTTAGCATACAGCTAAAACGTGTGAACATGGATATTTATACATGCTCCACTTTCTATAAGAATATTTTTTTCACTTAAAGTAACAGTATGTGAATTTTCTCCACCTCGTAACCCTGCACTTGCTCTCCTCGTCAGCACTTCATGTATGCCTCTTTGAAGATTGAACGTCATTACTCGATGCTGATTGGCTTTAACTTGATCTTCAGCAATCTTAATAGCAACATAAGGAGTAAAAAGATTATTTGGATTCTCCTGTATATATCTTAAGGCTTGGGCATGTCTCGTATTAAAGTATTTCATAAGATGGTAAAATATCATTTGAACACAAGCTGTAATTGACACATTCCTAGCTCTCCGTAAAACATTGTTAAAAATCTTCGATAAATTTGTAGTTAACACACTATAGCACAGACCATCATCATGTGCCAATGTCCACTTCTCTTTTTTTAACTCAGACAACTAACTCTAAGCCTCTTCGTTCACTGTTTTGATCCTACCAATGATAAAATTGAAATTACGAACTTGATGAGTGCTTTTTGCTTGCCATACTGCTCTTTTAACCTGCACATTTTTAAAATGAGTGTTGAAATTACTGCAGATATGTCATAAGCAGTATCGATGATAGGCACATGGTGGACTCCATCCAATAGATTCATCTGCAATGGTATTTAATATACCTAGATGTCTGTCAGAAATTAAGCATACTCCATTTCTGTCTTTGACGATATGTGTTCTGAGCTGAAAAAGAAACCAACTCTAACTGGCAGTCGTCTCTTCATCCACAATTGCATATGCTAAGAAAAAAATTTTATTCTCTGCATTAATTTTTGTTGCAATTAATATCTTACCTTTAAACTTTTCATACAAGTGCATGCCATCAATGCTAATTACAGGATGGCAGTGTCTAAAATCTTGGATGGATGGTTTGAAAGTCCAAAAAATATAATTTAAAATTCAAACATCGAAATTTATAGTTTGAAAAAAATCTCATGAAATAACAGTATCGGAGTTTGCATGTTGGAGTGCAGCCATATAATAAAGTAATTTTGCATAAGACGGCTCTCATTCTCTATAATATCAATCAATACCTTTTGCTTTCCACACCATGCTTTCCTGTAAGATACTGTGTACTAAAATTGATCATTAACGGTTGCCACAATAGCTTCAACTCTAACACTAGGATCCTTCTCAATAATATGTTGGACTAGTATGTCAATCATCCTTCCACTGATATGTTTGTGATCTCGACTCAACCTCGTAAACAAACAAGTATGAGGACCCTCATATTTTGTCATTTGAAAATATCCATACTTTTTCAACAATGCAGTACGAAGCCTCCATTTATAATTTTGTACATTACTTGATGATGCACATCATACGGATCACAACTTCGAATGTGACTGCATCACATTGTATGTCCGATGCTTCATAATGTGATAAAGATCAACAGCTCACTTTAGATAATTTTTACTTTCAAATATTAGATCTTTCGAAAATTCAGTCATCGAGGAGTCCCAAAATTGATAGTCAGAATTCAATCTTCGACCAGTGCTAATACAACCACCATTATCTAAATTTATATTGTTAAAAAATTATGAAGGTTCGTGCAAACGAGATTGAGATTCTCTCACATTGATATCATCTTCATCACCATCTTTATCTTCATCATCATCATCGCTATTGTCCTCATCCATTCAATAGTCTTCATCCTCACTTTTATCTGACTCAAAACTTAGATTATCAGAATTTATTCCACCATCTACCCAATCATCATCCCCTATATGAGTCTCGTATCCTGCACTTACCACTACTTTCACCATAGGAGAAGTCACCATAGCAGAAGATATCACAGGAGAAGTCACCATAGGATTTTGAATAATTGGATAATTAGGACCAACAGTAGTAGAATATTGTTCTACAAATATGATCTCAACACTATCCGTTTGCACCATCGAAGTTACTAAAGGAGAAGAAGGCTCAGGAATATTGCCTTCTTGGGTTAAAAGCTGACTATAGTACCCAAAACTCGGTACATCTTCTTTTTCAATATATAATTTTAAAAATCGATATTCTGAATATTTCAAAAGAAATGTCAATATTTCTTGGATATCTTCATCATCATCAATTGGTATTAGGATATACTTACTCTACATTAACTACCCCCCAACAGATTAGAAGGTCTCCATTTCAATTTGAGTTCATATTTTTCTTTGTCTACAAGAATACTACTGTATAAATGGTCCAATAATTCTTGACGTGATAATGACGAAAATATCCTAATCATCCGGTTTGCAGAGTGACTGTACTGCACGCCAGCTTCGTCATTCTGTATTATACCATCATAATACAATAGTAGATGAACCCAAATAGTATCCATTTTCTCACAAAAATCTATGACAATATCAAAATAAAAAATTTCATATTAATAATTATTTTATCATTTCAAATAACTTGATAAATATGTATCTTATAGGCAAAGATATATCCTATCCCATTCAGAAATTACATCAATTCTATAAGTTAATCACAATAATCAAATGATACACAATAGGGACAGAAAAAAATTTCGACAGTATTTCTCTTTAGTTCTCACCACACGGCTAAAAATGTGTGAGAAGAACTAAAGAAAAATACTGTCCAAAATTTTTTTCGAATCTTCTGCATATCATTTGATTACTGTAATTATTTATAAAATTAAATATAATTTTTAAACTGTCCAAACTGGACAATCAATTGATCAATATATATATTTTATGGTATCCATACAAAAATATATAATTAAGTTACAAATTTTTTTTTGAATTTAGGTTGAGATTATACTTAAGTCAAGTATTTTGAAAAAATATACACCTACAACCTAATATTTATGAAAAACCTATAATTTAATCCCCATCTTAAGGGGTTAACGTGTAGATTTTTCGTAGATGTTAGATATGTAGGTGTACATTTTTCAAAACATTGAACTTATATGGTAATTTTGATCTAACCTCAATAAAAAAAAAATTTATAATTTAATCATATATTTCTGTTTACAGATGCCGTAGAATATTCTACATTACTCAACTGACGGGTCTATGGATGTCGGATGCCGAATGCCGTAGAATATTTAAAATTCTTAAATTAATCAACAATATTAATCAAATTGAGTTTAACTCAAATAAAAAAATTAAAAAAAATAAAAAATATGGTAGTGGTGGGATGGGGGTTGGTTGAAGGCTCTGGACGGAAGCACGAGGGGTGGGAGGGGAGGGGTCCCATGACGGGAGAGGGACCGTCAGAGGAGGGGGGCAAGGGGGCAGCCGCTGCCACTACTAGGGGGGTGAGGGAGGCGGGTGGAGATGGGGGCGGGTGCCGGGGGTGGGGCTACCGCTGGCCAGAGGGAGTGAGGGGAGGCAGGAGGGGAGGGGTGGCGGTCGCTGTTAAGGGGCGAGGTTGCTGCTAGCCCACTGTCGCCAGTGGGGGTGAGGGGAGGCAGGTGGGGAGGGAGCGCGGCCGCCATCGGGGGACAGGGCTGTCGGGGGATAGGTCTGCCATCGGGCCACTACCGTCAGGGACAGAGGGGAGGCGAGTGGGGACGGGGGCGGTCGCCGTTGAGGGGCGGGGCTGCCACCGAGGAGTGAGGGGAGGCGGGTGGGGATGGCAGTCATCGTCGGGGGTGGGGCTGCCGTAGAGCCAAAGGGCAGCAGGGGCCAAGGGGGGTGGGTGTGGCCGCCGCCCCGAGCCAAAAGGGGGTGGAGCTGCCTGGGCCGGGAGGGTGGGGGTGGCTGGGGGTGTTCGGGGTGGCTGCCGCTGGCAGTGGCAGAGGGAGAGAAGAGGGAGAGGGAGAGAAGAAGGAGAGAAGAGGAGGAAGAGAGAAGAAGGGGAAGAGGAGTTTACCAGCATGGAGGAGGAGGAGGAGGAGGAGAGATCAATCACCATCGGAGAGGAGGAAGTCGTCGGAGAGAGGGAAGTCGCTGCTAGAGAGAAGGAAGAGATATGATTTTTTTTTTATGATTTTTTTTATATATATATGAGAAACGGAGGGTGGAAATGATATTTTTGAAAATGCCATGGTGAATGGCGTTTTCAAAAACGTCATTTCATATGGCGCTTCTCTTTTTTTTAATTTTTTTTAAATTTTTTTTATTTTTTTCTGTGTCCTGATGGGATGGTTTTTTTTCTATTTTCTATCTTTTTTCTTTTTTTTCTTGTGTTGTCTTTTTTTTTTCTGTGGCTGACTTCATTTTTTTTCCTATGGAGAGGTTGAGGATTGAAAACACCATTTGCAATGGCATCTTCAAAAATGCTATTTGAAATGGCATTTTTTAGCATTCGAAGGTCTACGAGGGATGGGGGAGGTGACGTGGACTAAAGAATCACCATTTCAAATGACGTTTTCTATCAAGAAAATGCCAATCCAAATGATGTTTTATGGTTTTGTATTAATTTTGTAAATAAGTTAAAATATATATTATTTTTGTAATTTTTTTAATATTATTTGGGTAATGGGCTCTTTTTTTTTATCCTTCTTTGGATCTAAATCTGGATCTGACTTGGCCTAGTCCCAGCTACATTTGGGCTGGATACCCTATCCCATCCAAGAAAAGGAAGTCCCACCTCATAACAAAAGAAAGAGAGTAATTCTTTGTACACTATATACAGTGTACAAAAAATACACCATCCTATTTGATTGGATCATATAGCCATCATTTTTTAACATATTTTCTATTTTTTCATTTGAAATTTTGAATGATGAAAATATCTGTCCTCTTCTGCAAAAATTATAACATCCTATGACCATATTATGACGTCCTATAGTCAAATTATGACTTCCTATTCATAATTTGGTCACAAAATATAAGAGATATTTTTATTATTTAAAAATTTTATAAATTTTTCAATGATGAAAATATCCTTTTCTCTTTATGACTTGTGAAAAAATCATAACCACTTGTGTGCATGAAGTTATCATTTGACTGTAGAATATTATAATATGACCATAGGATATCATAATTTTTTCAAAATAGAAAGAATATTTTTGTCATTCAAAATTTTAAATAAAAAAATAAAATTATAAGTATTAAATATGCTATTAAATGTGTGTTGAAAAATGATGGTTATATGCTCCAATATAATTTGATCCACCACACGTGGTTTACAAAGACTTTCTCAAAGAGATATCTAGATTGGTAAACAACTTTTTTTTTCTCACGGATACACATTTTTTTACTCAATTTCCAGGGTCCAAATCTTAAGGATAACATAACTCAAAATTCAAAATTCTGACCCTTGCCTAAAGTTAGAGGGGGTGTGACCACTAAAATGATGCTCAAGTAAGGTCATGTTGAAATTGACGCAACCTGAATGACCTTGGAGGGTCTAAATAAATTTTACAAGCATGGCCCAACATACTTAGCGAAGGGTTTGATTAGGTCTCAAATTGTCACCTAAAAGAAAACTAAATTGGGTCCGTGTCATGCTTGTTTCAATGTTGAACCGACCGGACCTTAGGCAACTCTCTCGAAAATGTACATTGGTCCAAGTTTCTCTGAGCTCTAATAGTACTACCATTGTGCCAAAAAATCTAAAATTTATAGCAATTCGCCAATTTTTGTATAACTGGGAATGATGCTTGGAAGTGATTTACTTGAGCTAGTGGGTGAAAAAAACATAGATTGCCAAAACTGTTACTTGGGCTCATAAAGTACATTGATTAATATTAAAATAAATTGGAGGAAATGGTGCAAGAAATGTCTATTATTACAGTGCAAACTCGTTGAGAGGATCATCACATTATATCCTATTAGATAGTACAAAGACCCGATATGTATGTCGAGATCCAACTCAACCTAAAAGCTTGATTTTGATCCCAGTCATTTTATTTCATTCATTTTCCCTTTCACCAATTATTCTATATGGGACTTAGCCTCACACATTGTTCTCAACATACTCATAAACTCTTCATCATCTAAAAATATAGAAAAAAAGTAAATCAGTTGGAAAAAGAATATATTTACCAAACTAAATGATAACGGAAAAAACTACTTTTAATTGTTATATATGCTTCCTCTCAAATGTAATAGATATGCCCAAAGATAATATGAATAGTGAATTTTAGTGGCTTACTAATGTTGAAGTATCATGGAAGTACAATGCAAAAGAAGAGTCATGCTGCATGTATGGTGGGCTATTTTATGCTATGACTAAGTCTAATTAATAATTCAATTTAATTTGTGGCCTCTAAGTGCAAAAGAATTTTATATAAAGTGTTCTAAATTGAGTCTTTATTTTTTTTTTTTCCTAAAAGAAGACAAGCCAAGAGCCTATTGAGATATTATGAATCGTGGTGGAGGCAAGATGAACTTCTAGGTCACTAATGCCCAACCCTGGGTGACTTTACCAACTAAACCAAATTTTCTCAAAGTGACCATTCAGAAGCAAATAAAACGTAACCTTCATTTTGGTGGATATATGAAGTTATAAAGTCTGTAAAGATACATTTCTGTCGACGATCAGCTCTCACAATATCCCTGACTTGAGTCGGAAGACTGTCTCCATCCCAAGACTGCTTTCTTAGAAACATAATCTGTTGAGAGGAAATTTGTCACTTACGCTAAAGACATAGATTAACAGAGGGAAGGTCGATGTCACAGCATAGTCAGAAATGAAAATGTTCGATCTTGAAGGAATATTTTTTTTTTTGTACCATAAAAAAGCTATCCGAAGTCATTCAGTACATAACTCGGAACCTCCTGATCCCTGCTTCGGCTCCGATGATCCTTGACTCCTGGTGAACCTTCTAAGCATAACACTCAGGATCAACCGATCCTGACTTCCATCTCAAGCCTATCACAGTCTCCATGACAACCAATATTTGACCTCTATCCAACATCTGCAGATGACTAGACAACTAAATTGGTCGATCTTCGACTTTAGTTGCAGATATACTTCAATCCTCACTGGTTTTATCTCACTGAATGCAGATGATTCTAGCTGCTTCTTTCCTTCGACATCTGTCTCTATCGGACCACACTAAATTCTTCACGAATGAAGTTGGTCCAATCCTATTAGCGTCCCTATTTCAAAATTCAAAGACGCCCACGATGGTTCCGGAACAGATAAAGCAGGTATAACCATCTTATTTCGGAAATTTCGATCGAAAATTCCGTCATATCGCACCTAAATCGGTTATATAACTTGTCCAAAATAGTTCTTCAACCTTCGTCTACAAAAAAATCTCAAAGAGACTCCTAAAGCACGCGTGAATAATCTCTCTGCACTTTTTCTCACTATTTTTCTGATTTTTGACTTAAGCATTGGAGGGTTTCCGCTAATTTCTGCCAGGACTTGTCTTGCAGGATTCTCTTCCGGGAGGATGCGTCACTGCTCCAACATTTTAGATTGAGTTTCAGATTTCAGCGGCAACATAACCTTTTTTTTCTAAATAAAAGAATTTTAATGGTTTTTTATGTGATGCCATATGTTTCCACTTTTCAATACACTAAGAAGTAAATATAGTTTTTATAAAAGGGATTTTCCATATTGACTTATTTGTTTCCAGTACATGCTAGAGTCAAGCCCAATTGGCTTTCAAATTTTCATGCATCCTTGGCCACATATATTGCTATAGGCGTTGATATAAGAAGAACAATAAGGAGGAGGAGGAGGAGGAGAAAGAAAAAATGCTTTTATTTTCTGTTACCAGCTATAAGAAGCCAGCTATATAATTGCAATGCTAGAATTTTTTCGTTTTTTTGACGTAAGAATTTTTTTTTGATATATAATTGCGATACTAGAATTAAGATGTGACAAATGCACTTGCACTTTTGGTCGCCATAGTTTTTGCTTTTCTCTTGGCAATGAGAGGGAAAAGTAGTTGATAGATAGGACATTCAGGAATGCAATTCCTCTCCAACCATATATGGTTGCAGGAAATTCCTATTATTGAGATAATGCAACAGATTTCTGTGAGTTGCGCAACTTGTATCTGCATGTAATGCATTAGGATGGTTGGTTTTAAATGGAAAGAGAATCTAACTTCATTTTCTTTCTTTTTTCTTTTTTAAGACACAGAATTCTCACCTTGCTTTCTATTTTCTACATCAAAATCTCTCACATGCACAAGCCATTAAATTTTTGTCTGGCATGGATTTTATAGGATCTGCTGTCATTTATTCAGCAGATGGTTAAGCATCCAGCTAGCTGAACATCTCATGATAATTTATAACAGTAGATATCTCAGGAGACACTATTCTCACAAAAAGAGTATCATAGGGCCGTGCAATCCAAGGCTGGAATGAAACCATATCAAGAATTGGTTTCAGATGAATAACACTACTGCCTTAACTTGGGGCTTCTTCGAAACCCTGTTACTTAAAGAACCATTTGGTTAGTTCCTACCTTTGCTTGGAACATAGTGAATGTGCTTCCCTTTGTGTCTGCTGTCATGGACCCTACTTCTTCCCCCGGATTCTTCTTTCCATTGCATCGGTAGGATAAGGAATCAAGGAAACATCAACTGCCCAATTGACGAGAGCATAATTTTTTACATAGATTTCCCATCTACAGACTTTGATTTGTATATCACCTCTTGTACTTAATTTGTCATGTCAAGCAGTTCTTTATCATCAGACCATCTATGAGAAAGGGTATGAGATTCTTGTAAAATGGGACCACTTGGCATGGTCTTTAATTCTCCACCACTCTTCAAAAAAATATCAGCGTGTGGTAGTGTCTCTCCCTCAGCTCCCTACGTCCTCTGCATCCATTGGTTGTCTGAATTAAATGCCCCATGGTACTGTCATTTTAGACTCGAAGAAGATGTTGCACAAAGCATTTGGCCATAACCATGAGATGGAAAATTGGATGGCAATCCGTGTTCAGCTATGTGAATGCCAATCTAAATGAAGGAAAAGGAGATGCCTCAAATTGTTCAACAAAGTGGTTTTGAGATGCCTCAAATTGTTCAACAGAGGAGTTTTATGCACCAATATGCTCTTTTGTACAACTTGACTCATCATTGCTCACCTAAGCGCAAGCAGAATATGGACCTTGGCATCTTGTGGCAGATCAAAAAGAGCTTTATATACTTGGTAATGTGGAAAGGTCTCACTATGAAGTTTTATTTTTGCCCCAAGTTAATTTCTGGCTTTCTGCCATTTAAACAAGACAGATTAAAAATTGTTATAGGCTTCACAACATTTCATTTTGCTGGCAAAGGCTAGAGTTGGCTCTTGTATTGCCAAATATAGACAATAAAGTCAGCTCAATATAATTTCTGCAGTTTCTGATCTGATGAGTCATGTAGGCTATATTGAGTATGAGAGAACCAAGCACAACTTTGTCATGGGTCAGAGAAACAAATCTATAATACAGTCAATTTTTTTTTGCCTTATACTCGGTCTACATTCTTGTTCAGGTCAAGCCTTAGAGTTCCGCTCACGACAGAGATGCATCAGAAGCATTTGGAGGCGCAGCACTGACATGGTTTGTTTGGGAGGATAATTGATATGGCCTAGCACCGCTTTGTTCCATCTTCCTTGAGCTTTACTATCTACCGTTGAATCGGAAATGCTAGGTGGCTTCTCAATGGTCTTGGAGATCACTAACTTGGATATTAAACTCAGAGGCCCACTGATTTTGGTCCAAACAAGGCCACTGGAAGTGTTGCAAAAAAATCTTGCTTCTGTCAAACCATCTTGGGTTCTTGATCCATCATATTGGAAACTCACACCAAATGCAATCTTCTCTTGGTGTTTCGAAAAGCACAGATTCTGGAGAAAGTAAAGGTTTTCGTTTGGTTTGCACTGTGAAACGAGCTCTATATAGGTGAAATTCTTGCAAGAAAAGGATGGCAAGTGAGCTCTCTGGCTGTGTACTTTGTGGAGCAAGGGTGGAGTACTCCATCAATCATCTTCTTGTATCATTTGGACTGCCATTAAATCTCAGCTCAAACTTATGGGGTGGCCTGCTAACTTACACAATCTTTGGACAGCTTGGAGGAAGTCAAAATTTGAACTCACAGTAAGACGTGCCGCGTATCAGCTTTTCGCAGCTTATATTTGGAAGGTGTGGCAAGAAAGAAACACCAGTATCTTTCTGAACAAGAACTGTTCCATCTTTGCAGTGTTACAAAAGGTTCTACAATTATGTAAATTCTGGGAGCATCTCTGCTCTTCGAGGTTTGCGATGGTCATGACAGACTATGGATCGACCTGGCACCTCAGACAAGATCTTCATCTTGATACTCTCCAGCAATGTTCACTGTTCGGCTTCAAAGAATCTTCAACTGCATATAAGGCCTTCATCTGCATACATCTTGCTTGCTGCATAAAAAAGCTGATTGAGAGCATCTGCACTTTTCCTTGGTGGTTTCCCTTGCTGTATACCATACCTGTACCTCTAAATTCATGCTCTGAATGGCCACTTATAGTGCTTGTAGATCATATCATCTCTGTACTTGTCTCCTTGGAGAAGAATCTTCAAACTCCTGTAATTTCTCCCTTTTAACTACTTTCGTCCAATAAAACAAGTCCCTTTTATTCAAAAAATACCAGTCCCTTGATGAGCTTAGCAAGCTAAACTTCTGCCAAATCTCAAAGTTCGGCAAAGATGATTGAGTTTTTCTTTAAAAGAGAATGTTCCAGAGAGATGGCTTTGCCCCTAGAGAAATGGATGGTCCCATGCAGAAGAAGGATGGTAAAATCCTATGAAAAAACAAAAATTGTTACGATGTTTTATTCCTCCTGTGACTTTGGGGCTTTTGAGTATTTTTTTTTATCAAGTGCTAGTATTGATTTTGTTTTTGGGAAAAGGAAAGGGAAACTCTTTACTTGGAGTTACCTGACTCCAAATGCTTAGGTAATTCGGGTTAAAATATTGGGCTATTGTCCATTCATTTTGGATGGTCAAATATTATTTTAACATTCGTTTTGGCCTTTTTGAGACCTTTCTCTAGGTACTCTTCTTGTAATGAACTGGTGTGTACATTAATTATCTTCTTTCTTCACAAAAGAAAATTATAGTGAAATGTGCAAAGAAGTCATCTATTGTTTTTTCTGATACAAAGAGTTAGGGAAGACCTAACTCATGTAGCATTATATTAGCTTAGCTAAAAGTTTACAATACTTATTTATACATATGAAGTAATATGAGAAGAAGGGTACTGATTTCCCATCAGGCATCTGCTCACTGATAGGGATTAGGTTACCAAAATGTCACTACGGAATTACAAAATTTATACTTCATGAGAACCTATCTGTCTTTGAATCCAGCTTTGAAATGCCGACGTTAGAACTTGAGCAGTGCAGCTGCCAAGCTTCGGTCGCTTTTCCTATTTAGGATACAGCCAGTTTTATCCAGTTAACTTGTTTAGGGAGTTCCTGATTAGCTGAATTGGCATTAAATCCTTGCCTGTAATGTGTTCTGTCCAAGAGATGAAAAGCCTAGCTGCTTATTGGACCATAATATGTGAAAGATATGCATGATATTCAAAGCATCTCCCATTTCGTTCTTTTCACAAACACTAAAGTCCAGTAGCTAGAAAATCATATCTAATCCATTCGCAAGGGGTTCTTCGGATTGCCGGTTGTTCCATTCACAAGAAGCCACCTAATGTTGCTTTCTGAAAAATTATTATGTATAGTTTATTGTTATTATCATTGCTATAGCAATGTGAAAGCTACATAATAGTTTCCTAGATGCATATCTAGCACTTCTGTAATCAGCTAATGCTGGATAAGGCTGACTCTGTACCATGTTTCCAAGTAGCCTGTGGCACTAAATTGCAAATAATTTGCTAACTGGTGGTTCCATAAAGAGCCTTACAAATTCCATTCCATCTGTAAGGTACCCTTTAATTTTTATATATATATTTTTTCTATTTTCCCTTTTGTTGTTTTGTTGCCTTACAGGAGCACAAGAATATATTCTGTGAGAGAAACATCCATGAATCTTTTCACAGGTAACACCACTGGAAAAATGCACTTGCACACTAACTAAATCTAAGTATTATCATATATACTAACATTAGCAAAACACATAAAGCACCAATTTTATTTAGAACTATATCTAAGTACTCCAAAGACATTCATTTATTCATAATTCCAAGTGCTTGTAATTTTCACATTATCATGCATGCATGAACGTTGTCATCATTAAAAACTGCAGCCATCTCATCATCAACTATCATAGAGTAAGCTGGGTCAGGAAAATATCCACACACACTGGAGTTGTATCCATGCCGGTAGTAATTATAAGTTGACGAGTATGTCGAGTCCTCAAGATATTGAATGGCAAATGGATAGTACTGAGAGTCATAAGGGTATGGCCAGAATTCAGCCTTCCTGCCGGTCCGCCGCACTGCCTTGAGGACCTTCCTCTGATCCACATATCCAGTGACCGTCACCTTTTGTTTATCCATGTCTATTTCCACAGTATCAACCCCTGCAAGAAAATTTTATCTGCTAACCTGGACTAAACTTAATGACAACTTCTAGTTGATGGAGATTTAGCTAATCTTACCATCCAACTTGGAGATTGCCTTCCGTATTCTCTTCTCGCATCCTTCACAGTCCATGTGGACATTAAGCTCCACAATCTCGACATGCACAGGAGGAGAAGACAGACTACATTAGAATACATTAACAATGAAAAAAAAAAAAAAAGAGGGACATGGGTTCCACAAGTGGTTAGAATGAGAAGAGTTTTAACTATGAGCTTAGATACGTATGTGTTGCTGAGATACTTACGGACATGGCATTGGACAATGAGGTCCGCTGCCGTTGGAAACGGAACATGGCGTGCTAGGAGTCATGAGAGCTAGAGTGCTTTATATAGATGAGGAAGGGGAGAGGGATCAATGTGTGTAAGAAAAGTGTGATGCAATGGAGGGCTTTTTGTCCCTTAAAATTGAAATCATCCATTACCTTTTCCCATAAGGAACATTGCTTTTCTAGTTGCAAAGGGTGGCAGACTTTACCCCTGGGGAACCTTTTACGTGAGAGCATGGAGGTAGAAGATCATACATATAACTTGATGCATTCTTAAAGCATTCAAGCATTGGAGTGATTGATTGTGGCATATTGTTCCTCCAACTCATCATGCTTTAAGCGAAAGAATTTTTTTTCTTTAGGACATTAAAATTTACGTTTATAGAGGACATCTTAGAGGCATAGAGCTTGGTGGGGAATATTTGTGCCTGCAACTGAAAGAAAGCGTGGAATGGTAGCGTTAGTTTTACGCCAGGATGTCATATAAGTCTTCCTTTCGTTTGTTACTAGTGTGTTCTTCCTCACCTTTCCAGGTTGATGATATCCCTAGTAGACCAATGTCAGAATGAAAAGGACACTGTCAATTAGACAATAAAGATTTGGAAATAATGCACCGCAAATGGATGGGCAAATGGAAGTTTTGATTGCGATATCAGCTTGTAGTTGCAAAATCGATAACGTAGTGGTGGCATAAGAGGGCATAGCTTTTGGTGGGAGAGGGAGAGGGTAGGGGGAGAGAGAGAGAGCCAGTACCATTGGGTTAAAACTATAAGAATATCTATTGTGAAAATAAGAACGAATGGAGTAATCTAAGAAGCAAAGAAATATAACTAGAAGAATAATATTGAGGCAAGAAAGTCAGACATAGTCCTTGGAATAGCTTATATTTCCTTAATGGAATAGCTTATATTTCCTATGAGATAGATTTTCCAAAACAAATTATCATATTTTTGTGTTCAATGATAAACCATGAACACGCACATGGTTTGAAGCATATTATAGATATGTTTAAGAGAAGGGGAGACAGAGCCATCTACATTTTAATTACCGATCGAGGCTCAAATACTTGGAGATGCACTAACGAACCTGAAACTTTCGATTATTAAGCAGGGAGAGATGATCATTAGGACAAGCCCCAATTCACATAAAGTAGGCGTTGTTTCTCTTTATCCATGGACCAGGGAGTTATATATATGACCCCCTTTCATTTGTTTCTCGCTTCTTCCTCTTGTTTTGAACCAGTTACTCCATAATTTGTAGAGAGACAAGTATTTGAATAGAAAACTATTACACATTGATTTATTGGATTTGTGTAGAATTTATGGTACAAGACTTTGTCATACAAGATAAGTTCATAGCAGATAGTGCTAGAATTAAGGAGTGATAATAGCACTACAAAACAAGATAAGTTTATAATAAATATTGCTAGAATCAAGCTGTGATAATAGCATTACAATACAAGGTAAGTCACAGCATAGTGCTAGAATTAAGGAAAGATAATTTTACATATTTGAATGGATTTGACTTGGTCTGACATTATCTCTTGGGATTGATTACTGCCTTATCAGCTTGATCTCATGGAGAAGATTGCTTTTATCCAACACACCTCTGAAAGATGGTGGATCTATCAGAGACACCAATCTTGGACCATAGAAGCTCAAAACGAATATGGGAGAGAGGTTTTGTGAGAGCATCAGCTAGCTAATCAAGTGTGGATATGTGAGTAATACGAAGAGAGCCATCGTTCACCTTTTGTCGAATAAAATGATAGTCAAGAGCAACATGCTTCATTTTAGAGTGAAAAACTGGATTGACATAGATGTATGTTGCTTCAAGATTATCAAAATAAATGATTAGTGAACGAGAAGAAGAAATACCAAGTTCCAACAATAAAGACTCAACCATGCAACCTCAGCGGCAGCATTGGCAATAGCTTGGTATTCAGCCTCGATTGAGGATCGACCAATAGATGTTTGCTTCCTAGAACTCTATGAGATTAGGTTGACATCAAGATAAACTAGATATATAACCAGAGATTGAAGTACGATCATCAGAATTTTCAACTCAATCTGAGTTAGCATAAGCTTAAAGGTTGAGAGATGAGTTGCATTAAGATATCCATCATGAAATAAAGTCCCTTTAAGTACTTAAGTAGATGTTTAAGAACTGTCATATGAACTGAGGTTGGTCACTGCATAAACTGAGACAACTTGTTGACAATAAAAGCAACATTAGGCCGTGTAAGAGATAAATATTGAAGAGAGCCAACTAGTTGTCTATACTCAATTGCATCAATAGATGAGAAGCCATCGAACAAAGAAAGAAACATTGAGGTAGCCAAGAGAGTGGAGACTGCTTTGGCACTAAGCATGTTGGATTGCTCTAATAAGTCTGGGATATATTTGTGTCGAGAAAGGAGACCATTAGTAGTTGATGTGACTTAGACACCAAGAAAATAATCAAGTTGACCCAAATCCTTGATAGAAAATCTCCTAGAAAGAGAGTCAATAAACTTAGACAGAAAGTGAGAGTCATTGCCAGTAAGTATCAAGTCATCAATAGGGGCATTGATAAGGGCCAGTTCATCCAAAATAGATTTGAGAATCTGTAAATACTCTAAGATAGATATAGAACCATGAGTTATTTTGGAGAATTTATCCTTCAAGTTCATGATTCGTGATCTAGATTTGTTAGCATAGAGACGAGCTTATGTATCCCAGACTTTTGTAAGGTAGAAGCTGAAGTAATCAAGGGAAGAATAGTTTTTGATATAGATGCAAAGATGGCGTTGAGGAGGAGTTGATCTTATCTTACCTAATGTGTATGTGCTGCATTGGATACAAGAGCATTATTCTGAGTAATAGTTAGCAATGGACATGATAGTGTCCCATCAACATACCCAAGTAGATTATAGCCCATCAATAATGAATGAATTGAGCTTTCCATGATGGAAAGTTTGAAGAACTTAGTTTGAGTGGCAGCTGTACTCCAAGGTTGATAGTGATAAGAGTCATTTAGGAGGTCATCGATATTACAGTGGTGGTGCTTTCATAGATTTCTTCAGCCATGATAAGTGGAAAGGAAAAAGAAAAGGTTCTTGTGAAGCTATGGCTCTGATACTATAAAGAGACAAGTATTTGAATAGAAAACTATCACACAATGATTTATTGGATTTGTATAGGATTTATAGTATAAGGCTTTGCTATACAAGGTAAGTTCATAGCAGATAGTGCTAGAATCAAGAAGTGATTATAGCACTACAATACAAGATAAATTCATAATAAATATTATTAGAATCATACTGTAATAATAGCACTACAATACAAGATAAGTCACGGCAAATAGTGCTAGAATCAAGGAATGATAGTTTTACATATTTGAATGGATTTGACTTGATTTGGTATTATCTCTTGGAATTGATTACAGTCTTATTAGCTTGATCTTGTAGAGAAGATTGCTTTTCTTTAATAATTTGGAAGTTGGAATTCATGGTGATTCTATCAGATAGCAAAAAGATGTTAAAGTTATGACAAAATGGTAAGATAGGCTTATGCATTGCAATATTGATGTAGAGGTGCAAAAATAATAATTAACAAAGGCTTTGCAAATTTTATCAACTATTTAGAGATTTTGTATCATAGCAAAAATTGATAATCATGTTTTAGCCTTTAGCTTAAAAAATAAAATAAAGGAATAAAAACAAGCATTGTGATAGGAGAATTGATGAAGGATGTGCTTTTTTTGTTAAAATATAATTCAATAAATTTTTTCTATCACTATAAGAAAAGTATAGTTTTAGAGATGATTTATCTGAGATGGTTAAAAAGCAGTCTCAGAAATTTATTTTCATCAACAATATTGAGATGATATAGAGATGACACGATCAATTGAGACGGCTTAGAGATGGTGATTAAATTTTTTTTTATTTTAATTGAGTATTAGAGACGGCATAGAGATAGATTGGAGACGGTTGGACTTTCTAAGAGGGCATTGCGATGAGAGATTTAAAAAATAAATAAACTTTCAGAAATGGCACGATGATGGCTAATTAAAAAATTAATTAATACTCTTCGATGATGGCTTTTTTAATTAATTAATATCTCTTTTGCGATAGCTTTTTCCATCACTGTTTCTCTTTTATACTGATGGCCCGATGATGACTAAATTAAAAATTAATTAATATCTTTCAGAGATTTCTTAGCCATCTCTAATAGAAATCAGTAGCGATGGTTCGAGCCATCTCCAATACCCATCTCAAATAGCCCACCCAACTATATTATAAGCAACCCAGCAACACGTCGAATGCCGAATCTACTTCTTGAAGCTTCTGGAGGCTTTGAGGCATCTCCGATGGCTCGTTGTCAGCCATGCTATGAAGGATACGGGTCATTTGGGAGGCGGCAGACCAAGCGCTGGCGACCGTGGCGAGGGGGGGAATGCGGTGGAAATGCACGATCCTCTCTAGGGGCTCATCACCGGCCATGCCACGAAGGACATGAGTCATTCAGGAGGCGGCGAATCGGGCGTTGGCGATTGTGGCAAGTGGGCAAAGCAGTGGAGTGTGCGATCTTCTCTGGCAACTAATTGCCGGCCATGCCACGAAGGACATAGGTCATTCGGGGGGCGACGGACTGGGCATTGGCGACCGTGGCGAGGGGCGGACACAGTGGAGCCACACGATCCTCTTCAATGGCCACGCCGCAAAGGACATGGGTCGTTCACGAGGCAGTGGACTGGGTGCTGGGGGCCATGGCAAGGGGACAGATGCGGTGGAGCCACGTGATCCTCTCCGATGGCTGTCCGCTCTATCTAAAAGCCCGACGATCGAGATTATAGAAGAGGCTTTTAGATGGGGGGACACGGGTCATTTTTGACGAGAAAATATTCATTGCGATAGTGATACCATATCACTATTGTAACGAACCAATCAAAAGTCGGGAATGGGTGAAATACAAAAGGTATTTCATTCATTCTCATGGATAATATCCCGTGTTATCCCTTTATATTTCACCTATTCCCAATTTTTGATTGGTTCATTACAACAGTGACGTGGTATCACCATTGCAAAGAATATTTTTTCGTTCTAATGCTTCTAGAAAAGGCTTCACGTGGTCACATCTCTTCATCTATTTATAATTTAAAAAATTATATAATTAATTAATAATTTAAAAATAATTTTTATTTAATATTGTTAATAATTAGTTGATCTATAAAAAAATAATTTAGTTATAATTAATACAAATATAATATGAATAGTATTATTTAAATTAGTTAAATAATTTTAAGATCAAAGATGGAATAGAGACGGCCTTAATAAAGATGGAACAGAGATGGCTTCGAGACGGCAACTATTGAAGACGGCGTGATGACGGTATCTATCTGTGACGACAGCCATTAGAGATGGCTTGACAATGATGATTAAAAAATTCAAAAAATAACCATATTAGAAATGGCTATATTTAAAGACGGTGTGGCAATCGGATAGCCGTCTCTAAAAAACTATCTCGATAAGTCCGGCTCTGATTTCTTTAGTGATGCGACTTGTAGAGACGATTGTCAGAGATAGCTCTTTCCATCTCATATACTTTTCAGATATTAATTTTCTCTTTTTGGATATGAATTTTGCCATCTCTCTTGGCCCAATTTTTTGTAGTGTATGAACATTATACTTCTTGATATTTGTCTTACTTCGTTCAGGTCAAGCTATGGATGGTTTCTCTCCAAACAAACTTCATTCTACCTTGGCGCAACTTATTCATTGGTTGTTTAGTACCAAGATGTAACCATACTACAAGACACCCTGAAGTAGTTGTCCTAGAAACCTGAAGTGCACTACAATCCCAACGGGGTGTAACCTATGAACCAAGCTTTAGCTCGGTGGTGGTCATACCGCCACACTTGGAATTAGCAAGGGGTCAAAGCTTCAGAATAGGAAAATGATGTAACTTTGGAAGTTCATTTCCCTTGAAAACCCTTGCAAGAGACCCAAAGTTAGCTAAAAAATATACGGTTAATTATCTAAAAAATTTTATATTTTTTAAAATTTTTAATTAGTATAATCTTTTAATTTTTTCAATCAAATATACATACAATCTAATTTATTACAATGTTGGCCCGTCATCAACCGATATTGAAATTTGTCATTAAAGATGCATATATGGAAATGAGGTGCCTAACTTAATAAAAATATATGGAAATGAGCCGAGGACGAAGATCGGGGGGGTGTGTGGTGGCAAGGGTGGAGTCGGGGCTATGGCGTCATAGATGGGGAGGATTGACAGAGCGCTTTCCGCCCCCCACTCTCCCGCGCCTCTCCTCTCGATCACATCCTCCATCCCCCACGGCTTGCAGAGAACCCTCACATCGCCCAGGGGCCCGCGTTGTCTCCCCTCTCAGTCGCAACCTCCATGTGCCACCACACTCATCCACTACGCCACCACCCCATCCATAGCCTTTACACCCCCCCCAATTTCCCCACAGTGGTCATGGCTGTCTTCATGACCCGATCCAGATCCGACGGCTCGGTGGATCCCAGCTATGCACATAGACAGCAACTGTTTCGGACTCCGCTCTCGTTTGAGGCCGTGATCCCCAATAAGCCACCCCTCGATCGGAGACCTTGGCTGTCTGTGGGAGAACGTGGGGAATCCGACGGCAAAGACGACGACGGCGGTGATGATGATAATGATCAACGGTGCACGATCAAGAACCTGGACGATGGGAGAGAATTTGTGGGAAGAAGTTTCAGAAAATGAGCCGAGGCTAGAGGTGGGGTCGGAGTAATGGCATCATAGATGGGGAGGATTGACAGAGTGCGCCCCACCCCACACTCTTCCGTGCCTCCCACAGCCCACGCCGCCTCCCCTCTCGATCGCGCCTTCCATCCCCATGACCTACAAAGAACCCCCCACACCCCCCAGGGCCCGCGTCGGTTGCAACCTCCGTGCGTCACCACCTCCATCCACCGCAGCCTGCAGAGAACCCCCCAAGCCTACACCACCTCCCCTCTCAATCGTGCCCTCCATCTCCCATGGCCTGCAAGGAACCCCTCACACCCCTCGGGGCCCGCGCCACTTCTCCTCTCGATCGCAACCTCCGTACACCACCACATCCATCCACCATGGCACTTCTTCCCATCTCAGTCGCACCCTCAGCGCCCCTCCTCTCCACCCAGTGCTGCGGCTCCTCTGCACACCTTCTTAGCAAGCTCCTCTCAGCAAGCTTGGTGTAGTGGGAATCAAGGAGGATGATGGGGAGTGGATGCCGAGTTCTAACGGGAGATTGAGGGTGATGGAGAGGGTGTAGATGGGAGATCAGGTTTTTCGGCAATGCAGAGCAGATGCTGGTGGTGGAGACCAGCAAAATAGAAAAGAGGATCGTCAGAGCCGCCATAGATCCGAAAATCCATGACGTCAGGGAGAGAAGAGATATAAAAGTTGAATATTTTAATTATTTTTATTAAATTTAACTATATTTTATATACGCATTTTAACGGTAAATTTCAACATCAATTGATGGCAGACCAACATTGCAAGATTATTTTAATTATTTTTATTAAATATAATATCTCATTTCTACATATGCATCTTAACGATAAATTTTAATATCCATTGATGACGGATTGACCAACATTGCAACAAATTAGGTAGTACATATTTGATTAAAAATTAAAAATTATATTTAAATTATAAAATTTTTAAAAAATATAAAATTATTTAGATAATTAACTCAAAAATATAACTATAAGGGATATTTTTAAAAGCCTAACAAATGAAAGCGCAATAGCACCAAGTCCCGTCGAAACACTGCATTTGAAGCGAAGGCCTTCTTTTCCTCTGACTGTGGTGCCTTTATCGGTAGGATGACGTGTAAAACAGCAGCCGGAAAGGAAAGAGTCTCGAGATGGCAGCAATGCGACAACTGAATGCGGTGGAAAGTGGCTTCAATGTCTGGCCTAAATGGCCAGCTTCAAGGATGTAGGCTGAGAACCGTTTTTTTTTTTTTTTGTTAATTAATTACCGATGGGAGATCGCACCGTTCTAACGTGAGTACAGCTGAGGGAATCAGAATACAAATAAATCATATTCAATATTTGAAATAACTGAGTGCTGATGAGCCTCACCAGCTGGTGACTCAGCATTTTTTTTTTCCGATGATGACTGGTGACTCATCATGTATAAGACTGGACCTTGGGCAGCGGAAAGATTGTTTTTCTCACGATAGATACTGTAGGGATCTTAGGCAACATCGATAAAAAAAAGTTTGATTGAATGGTGTTGTTTGAATTTTTTTTTATAAATATTTAAAATTTATTTAATACATAATTGATATCGAGCTAAATACATATCCACATAAATTTTCATATATTTTTTATTTAAATTTTGATATTTTGTCAACTAAAATTCAAATCTATTTAAACTTTATCATAAATATTATAAAGTCAATTACAAATACTACCATCAGCCCTGATTCTTGAAGGTTCTCATGTGGCCGGTCTATTTGATCAATTTTTTGGACTTCATCAATTCACATGACTGGATTATAATGCTTATGTGGTCTGTGATTTGTATCTTATGTTCGGAACAGTCAGTTGCACTATTTCTAAATGCTCGATATACTTCTTTCTGCTGGAAATGGCACGACTGTTCTTGCAGTGGCACATTATACATAAATTATTATATTTCTCTACTCGGCCACTGTTTCACTGTGTAAAAGCTTACTTCACCTGCAGGTCCATATGTTATCTTCTCTTGGGTAGCATTCAGATTTTATTTATATTCATGGAGAAGAAGCTCCTGGAATGCTTAACTGTAGCCGAATTACATATCTTTGGCTATACTCAGTTTGCAGCGCCCTGGTTCACAGCCCAAAGACATTAAGCTTCATCAATCATTACCCACATTTTCTTTGCTGTTGCAGCTGCATCCTCATCTCTTCCTCCTCCTTCTTCTTCTTCTTTTTTGATACAAGTGGACGATCACACCATTCTGATGTGAGAGTAGTCCAAATGATCAAATATAAAATACCCTGCAGAAGAGACGGACAAACATTTCTGACCTTCAAATCCAGTCCCTCAAATATTCCGTCATAAAGACAACAATCTAGTCTGCCGCACTATTCGTCTCTTGACAAAGGTGCGGATAGATGACACAGCAGAATGACAAAGGGAGGTTCAAATATCATGGATCAACGGATGGTTTTCTGTTAATCTGAACCATCTTGGATTCAGATAATGACAGTAGCAGAGTCACATCGATGAAGATTCTCTCCGCACGAAGCTCCTGCACACCGAAAATAACACCCGTCCAAGTAGCGTAAAGTTTCATTTTGAAATGAGGCTCATAGAGATGGAATCCTTGATCGTTAGCAACCAAGCATTAGAACCGTGGATGATGAAATCAGTTCCATTTTTGCTCTTCCTAATGCTATCATCAAAGTTCGTCTTAACACACCTCGAGAAAGGGACTCCCAATAGATGAATAAGGCCCGCCTTCCTTCCTTTCATTCTCATCCCGTGCTGGCTTCTACTTATGCTGCTTTTACTCTTAACTTTATTCCCACTCATTGCAGTATCTTTTACGAAGTTAGTCTTGCATGTTGATTAGACAGTTTGCGTTTGTTGTTCTTATGTATTCTGTAAGCAGCTTTTGGGCCGTGTGGGGGATTGCAAACCAATTGGTCTATCAGCAATGAAGTGCTGGTTCTACCAAAAAAAAAAAAAAAAACACTTCCATCAGCCTATCATCCCAAATATGCCCGTACAATATTGCCTACTAGCCCCCATGGGTCGTATCCTAAATTTGCTCTAATAGCATATGTTAACACCTATGGCCATGCCCAAATAGCTAGTTAAAAAATATTATTTAGATTTTTTGATTCTACATAAATATTTAAGATTTATGAAAGACATCATCGATACGAGACTAATGTGAGTCTAAATCTGATCTTTAGTAATTTTCAGAACTTAAGGAAATAGCCAGATCAACAAATTCCGCTTGACCAGTGAAAAACAGTGTAGGAACAAAGCAAAGAGAGGCACAAGCACATGTGCATGAGTATGTTCAAGTGCACATATACATATACACCCATACATATGCACATGTGTATGGGTGTACATATACACCCATACACACGCACGCGCATGCGGGCACACAGACGCAGAGAGAGAGAGAGAGAGAGAGAGAGATGCCATACTGTCCATCATATTGTCTTATGAATCACATGTACAGGGGGATGTGGCAAACATTGTTTCTAATATAGGACTAGAGGGAGCAGTTTCTTCCATGACTTCCTAAACTTGCGCATGCTTATAGTTGCACGGCGGGGAGCTTTTTCAGCATCAGCCTCTTCCTCAGCAACCTTGCTCTTAACCTCTGTCTCCATCTGGTCCCAGAAGCGAGCTTCCTTCTCTTCTTCCTAATGGTGGCAAGCACATCATATTTGTTGCATATCCCCCATACTGTCACCTTTTGAAGTTGGTAATCAACATGGACTGAGTGTATCCCTGCATAATGGAACAATTATTCACACATCAAGTCATGAAAGGTTCTGCTACGTTTCTTTCAGGTCTCTTATTGTGCAGCAGTTATCTTTTACTGCAACAGAAGAATTGGCTAGCTATTAGCTGGAATGCTTGTTGTTGTTTCAATGAAATCATCAAATGAAAGCCAAGAATATATATAAGCTAATCATTAAATTTGTCAAATTTGAATGTTTTGGAAATTAACATGGTAATTGAACTTTAAAAAAAAAAAATCTGATTTTTTTTTTTTATTAGAAAGGGGATTCATTTTGTTGTCTGAAATTTGTCTCTAGTTCTTGCCAAGTTGTTTATTGCAGCAATGAAATTTAATAAACCTAAATTCCTAAACAGCCCTCTCAAATTTCTGTTTTAGGTTTCTATAAGCAAATAAGCTATATTCTTTAATTGTTTCATATATTCTCGAAAGACCGTTCAATTATCATGTAGAGAAAAAGGTAATGAAACCTGGTTCGTGGAGAAGAAAGAAAGCCTTTCAATAACAAGGTTAGAAAGATGAAGCATCCTTCCTTTAGGTGTGTTGGAGTAAATTAAGGACAATCAAAGGCACATGGTAAATTCTTTGCACCATGAATGTATCCCAATTCATAATCATGCAAAGCACATAAGAAAATCAAGAACAGTCAAACAACATGGCAAAACTCCTCTGTGCCTTCGACTATTCTCAATTTTTTTCATGTGCTTTGCATGCTGATGAATTTGGATAGATTTTTGGTGCAATAAAATTTTACCATGTGCCTTTGACAGTTCTTGATTTATTCTAACTTGGTGAAGTAATGCTATCATTGAAATCAAATGGGTCTCCATGAGAGAAGTTAATCACAGAGGATCACTGAGAAATATTGGCATAGTACAGAGTTCACATGCAAACATAGTAGTTTTTCTTTCAAATAAAGAATCATTTGTTAAAAAGACCCATAGACATTCTTGCCGGTGGCTAGTCTAATGAAAGAAGACTAATACTATATACATCCATATTTCAAATCCAAATTGCCTAAGCTATCCAGAGTTTCAATTTCCAAACACTCCCAATGTGGAGGAGATATTCTTTGATATTGTGAAGCATGGCTTGGATATCTACCTCGCAAATGTGACAAAGCCTTCTTAATCTTCTTCTCACAGCCATAGGAGTAGAGTGGCACCTTCATCTCCACATACTGGGCCTCCACATGCTTGCCTGCCGGAACAATCTGCAAGTCGGCCATTAACTAGCCTGCATGCACCTGTCCAAGTCTTAAGGTGACTCTCTTTTCATGGGGTTAATTGTGCTATATATAACCTCTGAGAAGCCCTAAAGCAAGAACAAATGGAGTCCTTACCCTACCAATAACAAGACAAGGATGGGCTTGCGTGGCTTGGTTGTGGTTCCATTCTCCTTTTTTCTCTCTTTACTTCTTATCTCCTTGCTCTTTTTTTTTTTTTCGGTTCCACTGCTGTTGATGGAGATGTAGTTATGGTAGTTTCAATGTGATGGTCAGTGAGATTCCTCTTGTTGGTCCAATTCTGTAGGGTAGAAAAGATTTGATTAGTGGAAAAGAGTATGAGATGCGTCATGATGCACCAAAAGGGTTGAAGGTTTTCGTTGCTTTGCTGACAGGATAAGGGGTTTGGGTCACATGTGAGTGGTTGTGTAAAGCGGATCATACCTCAGAAAAGTTGACAAGCATGTGGTGGTGGTCTGGTAGGTTGAGGATTAAAGGCATTTGGAGATCTATTAGACCAGCACATTATTAGAATTAAGGAATAGTACTGTAGTATGTCTCTAGACCATTCTCTCTGCTTTTTCTTTTGGTTTTTTAAAATGTTAGATAATCAAATCTGCCAAAGAAAAAGGTGAAGGTGAAAGTGGGAGACCTCAAATTTAGATAGACTAGAATTTGATCTCATGTTCATTATGCTGGACATTGACCGAAAACATGATGGAAATATAAACAAATGTGATCATGTTGGAGGAATACTGATGGCTATAGTCATGTTTGATCAATGCCTTCTCACTCTTACATATGCATGCCATTTGATTCTCTTCCCTAATGTTCCATAGAAAGGAGTATGCCAGCCCATTTCACATATGCAATTGTGGTAATACGAGAGTGAATAATTTGAGTGATAGTAATAGAGACTCACAATCTTTCTAAATTCCCTTCTCCTTTTGGTTGTTGCCCCTTCTGTAGCCTGTTTGTTCTTCATTTCCTTGATGAAGCACCAAGAGCTCACTCCTCCCTTTTCTTTGAGAGATGATCTAGAAAGACTTTCAGGTTTGATGTGAAGCATTTTAGCCCCTATATATAGGGCATGATAGGATTCAAAACAAAATTTGTCATATTAAGAAGCCAAGTCACGAGTTAAATTTTTGAAGACCATAACTTAATCATATGACATCTTGGATAACTTTGTGAGATCTACAATGTGATGCATCCCAAGAGATCAAGCCCAAATTTTATCATTTGGAACTTAAAATGAACTGATAAATCAAAAATTTTCTTTTTAGATAATAATTTGAGCGAATGTACCTACTTTTCCAATTCTCTCCTTCTTCAAAATTTCTTTCGAGGGATTTTAGTTGAATAGATTGAGTAAAATCTTCTTCCCTCCCGATCGGATCAAGAGATTCGAGTAATTAGAAATTTAGCCAACTTAATAGCAACTTGAATGAACTAAACGAGAGACTTTTAATGTGAGTGCTTAAAAATACAAGTTTTTTAGGCTTTTTATGTGCTTGGTATTTAAATATTATATACAAGGACAGATGGATGGTTAATATATATAAACCAAGGTTAGCCATGCAATTTGTTGTTCATGTTTCATAATGCACATTCAATATCTTGAGTTCGTGTTTGTAGGAGTTTGCTGAGCTTTCCAGAGATGGGTAGAGCAACAAGGAGTTGGCCAAAATCTTTGATTATGAAATGGGAGGACCAAAATGAAGTGCCGAATGCAAGGATGCAACGTATGTCAAGAAAAATGGCCAAGATGTGTCTGTCATCTAGGCTTATTACATTTGTTATAAGCTATCCAAGCAACCCATAAGATTAGATGCTCTAGGAGAACCATGCAAGTACTAATGGGCCTAGACGCAGTTTGCCGCTGTGCGCCAATAAAGCGGTAGCGGCCGTATTGACGTAATCACCTAGTCCTCTCTCTCTCTCTCTATTTGTTCCCAAAGATAGCAATCGGATCGGATCAGACCATAAATAGATCGGATCAATACGGATCAGATCAAAAAATCATCAACTCAAATTCGATCTGTTTATTAAACAGGTCAAAAATTCAAATCTGGATCCGATCTGTTTATTAAACAAATAATCCGATCCGATCCATTTAATTTATTTATTAAATAGATCAAATTAGGTTAAACGAGTTAAACAGATTAAATGGATGAGAAACAGGTTAAACAGATCTTAAATAGATTAAACAGGTTAAACATGTTAAATAGATTATCTGACTCAATCTGGTTTGAATATTAAATGAATTATATAAATTAAATAGATTGAATATCTAAAATTTAAATTTAATTTAATTATAAAATAAATTAAATAAATCAATTTATTTATGATTTAAATTTATTTAATTTAAATTTAAATTTATTTATAATAGATAGAATACGGATCAAATTAATAATTCGATTCATATTTTTCTGATCTCCCAATTTCAAAAAAATCAGAGAGCCTCGTATAACTAACTCCACAAAAGCATGTGCACTGAAAGACATGGTTCTTTAGTATTCAGAAACCTTGGATATCATGTATAAGAGAGCCTAGTCTGTCTCTCTCTCTCTCTCTCTCTCTGTCGCAATTCTAGACTATCTATGATGTACTTCATGTAGACCCTCTTTTCTTTTTTCCGAGCATTGATGGAAAAGATTACTTTTTTTTAGAAAGAACATGAATAAATATCTCAATTTCATAGAGTATATGAAATAAATGAGAAATTTGAGTACCTGAAAGCATCTTCGATATGGCCGAAAGCCCAAAACTGATTTGAATCAAACTCAAATTTTGATCATACTTAACAAATTAAGTAGCCAACAACTGTTTGCTCGGTTGGCGTCTCTGCTTCAAGAGCTTGTCCTCAAAGGAGATCCAAAATTCATATAGGCATTGCTCAAGGAAAAAAAAAAAAAACTTAAATAAATAGATTTGATGATGAGTTTGTTAGAATCTTATTACAGCATGTTGTCTTCATCTGGCAGAGCTGTCTAGAGGATATACTAGTAATGGTAAATAGTGGAGGAAGAGGTTACCATGTTCCTAATGAAGGAAATTTTGGCTCACGCGATCCCAAAAAATGGAGATACCGGAAATCATCTCTAAGAAGCAATGATGTATCCTCATTTCATCTCTACCTAATAAGCAATCCATATCTTAAGGCTTCTATAAGTTCTTATCATTGCTGCTTAATTTCTCCATGTATTTTTCTAAAGTCCTTTTATATTTTATTTTAATAATTATAGCTTACCTGTCTAGATAATATCATGCTATAATTCCTCATTCAGCATCCCACAACCAAACATTATGCGACTTCCCTTTTGTTTTTTTTTGCTTGTGAGCATAGACGTAATGGAAATGCAGCTCAGATATATAGAATATAAATACATCCGGCAAAGTCTGAAAACACTCTCTCTTTTTTTTCTAAAGGACAGTGGACATTAGAAGTCCATAAAAAGCCAGTGGTAATGAGCCACGTGAAACGCTATCTAGCCACTTAGACTGCTCACCTGCCATGCACGAACCTACCTGGACTCAAATCGCCTCATTGATGTTGGCTTAGCAAACCATAATTAAATTGATGAACCGAACACTCCAACACCTTTTTCAGCACGGATCACAGGTGATACATACGCCCATCTATATACAACCTTAATTATTTTAACATGCACAGCTACTATATAGTATGACCTGGTAACTTGCACACTGCCCAGAAAGTACCCATAGATTACCCCACCCCTTATTATAAGAACCCCATGCAATGCACCCACATCATCACACCAAGTAGCTAGTCATCCATGCATGGAGGCTGGTCCTTTGGATCCCCCCTCACATGACATGGCATGCATTGACGTCGTCGTCATTAAACAAGTTGCTGACACGGTCATCACCACGACGAGGCACTGGGACATGGCCGTGGTTGTCCCCGTTGTAGCCATGGCGCCAGTAGTTGTAGGTGTCACGGAACGACTCCTCGTCCCGGAAATAGTTGGCAGCCGACGTGAAGTAGAGCGGGAGGTCTGGGTTTGGCCAGAACTCGGCCTTCTTGCCGCTCCGCCGCACCTCCTTGAGCACCTTATTCCGGTCGATGTACCCTGTAACGGTTACCTTCTCCATCTCCAAGTCCACCTCCACTGAATCAATTCCTATGGTGTAGAAATTTTTTCGTTATACTTGGCTATTGTCATTGTTCTGATTACGTATGTGTTAAAAGAATGATACGTGATATAAATTTCGTAAGATTAGATATACGGGTAGTAGTTGGCCACTGTATTGAAGTATGTTAATTAATTAGGATACTTGTTACCTCTCAGCTTTAAGAGAGCATTTTTGACAACTCTCTCGCAGCCTGTGCAGCACATCCTCACTTTAAGCTCCACTGTCTGCAAAAGATAAATCAAAAGAAATGAAAATTCTTGACTAGGATACGTTTGTGAATGATGCCTGGGGTATCAAAAAAAGATATATACCTCGGGTCATTGTCTTGGATTACGTAATAGAACTTTATGTTCCGAAAAAGAGAAAAAATATTCTTCTTTTCGTATATATCCAAGTTAAAGCAGTTACTTAATTATCTTTTTATTTATTTATTTATAATAGTCAAGCTAAGCAACATATATCATCTCCCAAATGTACCTTCTACCAACGCCGAAGGCGCTAAGGTTTGTTTCCTTGACCAGCGGACAAAGAAAAAGCCAAAGAGCAAATTACTTAATGAAAAATGGGGCATGCAAACTCAAGTTCACATGTGTTCAAACTTAACAAAAATATTGGCAATATTTGTGACAAACCTAAACCACGAGGTTCTTTACCTGTTGCTTCATGTAGCTTTTGATACAGTAAAAGAATTATTCTGGGTATGTTCATTGTTGTATCTAACAAGTCCCATACTTCTACTTGTTCTATCTAACCAGTCTCATACTTGTATCTCGAGCTACCGTTTATATGTGAGATAAGAAAGAAGACTGTTCTATTTTCTTTTATTACGTAGATCACAAGAACAAAGTTAAGTAATAGTATTAGTAAATAAAGGAGAACCTGCAGCGAGAGTGGTCGTCCCTTGGCCATGTTCTTCTTGTTGATGTAGATCTTGTCAAAGTAGCAGTAGGTGTTGCTGCTACTACTATAGTTGTTGCCCTGATAACGAAAAGGTAACAGATGGTGGAGAGAAAGAAGATGATGGCTTCCTAAAGTAGAGTTGTTGCCATGGCTCACAGGATGCAGATATATATAATGAGGAAATTTGGACGGGTTGAGCGATTTGGAAGGATGGCAGCACAAGATATTCCCTCCAAGGAATCCTTTCCTTTCATAGCATTATTAAATCTCTTAGCTAATATTCCATTGGTTCCCCTCCACACCCTTCTTTTCTTCTTTCCCTTGTGCTCGAATTCTTTGGAAGCTGGGGGATGGCTCTCCTCACCCTTTGAAATAATATAACCTCAGGGGATGGGAATGCTAGCTCACACCCTTGCCTCAAGACCCCGACCAGAAGGACATGCATAGCACCAAGAGAGAATATATATATATCTAGTTTTAATTCAAAAGGAACAATAATGAGGATAAATTATACATATTAGATGCGAAGGAAAAGAATTTTAATATGTTCTTATTTTAAGACCGTGCCATGCATGCATATGCCTTCTCCATGCATGCATATGCCTTCTCCCGGCTAGCAAAGTTATTCGGTCCAAGCTAACTTTTGTACAGACTGCATGGTTACACACGTTACTTCTCTGTCCTTGTCTCGGTTTATGGCCGTCACGATAATTATGAGGCAGCGTAGTGGCCTGACCACTTGCTGCACTACTTTATAATTTTATTAGCCATTGTGATCAAAGGCCGTGCCTTGGAAATGTTGATGGAGAAAACAATACAGCCGTTAGCGGGTTCGGTTTGGATCTGCATACAGGATCCGATTTATTAATAAGTTGCGTTTGCTTGAGACTAAATATTCCTCACTTAATTAAGCATTTCACATTTCTTATTCAATGGATTGCGCATTCATTTGGTAGCATCAAACAAACCTAGCATTTCCAGGAAAATAACCTTTATTTATGTTATTTTATAAAATTTTAATTTATTTTATTTGTTCGACGATTATAATCGGAAGAAAATCAGAATGAAGACATGACCGAACCTAGGCTAACTATATCCAATTCTCGGTGTGTTTGCCGGATTAAATCCTAATTCTGAAAACAAACCTAGCATTTTTAGAAAAATAACCTGATTGAGTTTTATTTATCTTATTTTATAATATTTTGATTTATTTTATTTATTCGATAATTATAATCGGAGGAAGTCGGGGGAAAATTAGGATGAAGATATGACCGAACCTAGGCTAACTATATCCAATTCTCGATATGTTTGCCGGATTAAACCCTAATCTTGAAAGCCTAAATTGGAATCAAGATTCAAGAGAAAGATTGCCACAATTAGATTCTTATTTCACATCTTAGCAAGATTAGACAGTGGTCTGTATATCCGATTACTAGTTGGGTAGAGTTCAATTTGAGTTTTGCTCAACAAGTTCATTGTAAAAACAAAGAAATAATCATGCTCATTGTTGCAGGCCAGCTATATATTTATCAAAATTATATTCAGTCTTGGCTTGCAAGGCATGCACTATGCGGGTCTTAAACGGATTCATTATAGTGTTCCAACCAATTATGCTTTTGGATTATATGCCGTGGAAGACCAAGAGGAATACAAGTTAAATCAAGGATAAAGGGTACATAGAAAGGGGTTTTTGGAAAGGAATTTTTGAGGCTTTAAGTACTCTTTCCAGTACCGTCCATCACTGCGCTTTAAGCATCTATAAGCTTGCTTCCACCATAAGCCTTTCAAAACCTACGCGGCTCATTTAATAGAATACGCAATTGTTGCATTTTCAGACAGCAAATTGAGAGCAAGATAATTTTTGATAGTAATAGAAAAGATTCCTAGGTTCCACATGGAACCAGGGTGTTTGCTATAAAACTTGTCACTGCAGCATTGTGACACCTGCTTCTCATCTCAACAGAAGGAATAAAGTTCATTTTGCATGCCATACTCTAAGCTTCTAGTTTCTTGTTTATATTTACTAATCATTTTAATGTTAAGGGAAGAAAACATACTGAAAAGTTCTTAGATAAAGAAGAGGACAAAGTAACTGCACTAAACATAGATAAGAGATTGCAAGAATAAAGCAATCAAGGTTCAGCAAGCTGTTGACAACCCTCCATCCTTCAGAGATGGTTTCTTTTCTTTCTTTCATTTTCTCTCTCTCTCTCTCTCTCTTTTGTGAGGACAGCAGTAGAAATTCTTCCATTTCTCATCAGACTCAGTGAGATGCCACCATTTCTAACCTGACTTTGGAATCTTTTTATGAGCAAGCGCTGAACAGAGGGATGCCAACCAAGATGAGCTATGTTTGCTTGATCATAGTTTATATCTTATATGCATGTCCCCTTGAATGCTCCAACTTCAAAAAAGCTTGGAACGTTATTACAGGTGTTAAGGCTCAACATTAGTTTTATCATAATTAGTAATAACTGTTATTATAATAAATGATGTTTTGTCCATCAAAAGGTCAATCCATGGCTACATTATCAAGATTATTATTTTCCTTTACTATTATAAAAACCTTGTTATGAAGTTAAAAATGCTGAAATATTAATAGTTTCCTTCTATACCCATAAATCATCCACCTGTTCCGTTGGTTGTGTTGTAGGAATATTAAGTGCGAACTTAAAAGCAGACCAACTTCCTGAGGTGATGCTCTGTATTTAGATAGAAACGAATTTACTAGATTCTTCAGAGCACTCTTCCAAGAATAACTATATCTCTCATGAGAGTTCCTTTGCTATCAAGAAGTGGAATATATGCAGCTCCAAGGATTGGGTCGAAGTGTCAGTTTTGTGTATTAATCAGTAAAAGATGGCTTGGATAGCAAACACTTCATTGAGAAAACTTGGAATCCATCACTGTTTATGGATACCTATGTAATCCTAAGAATGCTTTCCAATAGCACAGGATGGAGGAGAAGGAAATTGGAGAGGAAAGGCGAGGCACTCAGCTATCACCTATCAGTTTTACTTGATTCCGGCGTGCGCACGGTCATTCTCGTAACAGTGCACATTAAAGGAGTTTGAATGGCCTTCTTTTTTTTTTTTTTTTTTACTTACTACAAAACGGGTGGTCCCGCACCATTTTAGTACTAGATCAGCCCAAAGAGCCAAAGTATAAAATATCTTTTAGGTTTTGGGGGTAAAGTCCTTAATGCTAGATCCAAACTCCAATATGCTGAGTAACAAAGGAGGTAATTCAGTCCATAGCACTATTAATCTTTCAGTAAACATGCCAAATAGTCACCTCGGCAGAATGGCGAAGGACCTTCAGATGTCGTGCAGAAGCGGATGAGCATCCAGATGCTTCGTCTCATCTCTGATCCAGTCAATAATCATGGCTGAATCATTCTAAATGAATATCCTCTCAGCATGCAACTTCTGCCTCGCACAGATGATGTCCGTCCAAGCGGCACGAAGCTCAGCATATCAGGAATGGTCGGATCAAAGAGTTGTGCCCCCATGTCGCCAGAGATCTAGAGTTTGAACCCTAGATAATAAAGTCCGACCCACCTCTTCCTCTTTAATATTGTCGTCGAAGTTAACCTTGACAAACCTCGAGGAAGAGAGCTCCCAAGAAATGAACAGAACCCGCTGGGTCGCTGCATGCATGGTAGGGGAGTCCTAGAAACTCGGGGTGGCAAGGCTCGAGCTAGCAGTATCAAAGTAGCAGTACTCTGCAGCTAAGCAGCATGCTCTCTCCAACAGCACCATGTAGGCACAACCTCGCATCGAAATATCAAGTTGTATCTGGACAGTCAAATCTGATAGGCGACATATGCCATCCTACAGCCCTTGATGAGCTTTCGATTGTGCTTCAACGAATCGTATCTAAGAATGGTGGAAGCTAAGGGCCATCGTTTGCCCTCCACGGCTGGACACCTACCATCCTCCAAATCAAACTCACCCTCAAACAGCGAAGAAGGGCATACTCCATCAACTCCTCCTCTAATCTGTAGATTGGGTAGGTGGTCGGAACCTCCATTTCTCTATCTTTGAGAAGAGTTCGCGTCGGTAGCCGGTTCCAGACAATCTTCAAGAGGAAGAGCCTGATCTTGGGATGGACAGGCACTCTCCAAATCTAAGCTGCATCAATCCTTCTTTCAAGCATCAGTCTACTCATGTTATAGATGGCCCTTCATCTACTATCGTTGTTGTTGTTGTTACTATTGTATTTCTTGTAGTTTCAATTTGTCTAATTCATACATTTTCATATACGCACTCCTAACTTCGAAAATGAACATTTTTATTTTAAAAAAGAATATTAAAGTATGTGGAGTAAATTTGTTAGAATTAGATTATAAAGTAATGTGACATAATTAATAAAAGAAATAAAAATAAAATATAAATAATTAGAAATATATGTCATCAATCATAATCTAGACTACTATAAATCTCTAAAAACCAAAAATTACTTTTTTTTTTAATGATCTCATGCCCATATATGAACTGCAAAAATGAACCATTAAAGTTTTGTTAATGTACTACAATATATAATAGATATGCAAATTAAGAATTTATTAATTTTGGCACCTATTTGATCTACGAGTTAAAGATCTCCAGAACTTTAAAATATAAGTTAGAGATCTCCAAAACTTTTTTTTTTACTTTACATATTTTTACATGTGTATACTAATATTAAATATTTGGATTTCTAATTTAGATAGCCTATTTTAGTTTCAAAATAGAGAAAATTAATGAGAAATACTGAATTAGTTTAAACTTAAAAATAACTATCTACTTAAATTTCAAGTAAAAAATCCTCCCCATTTGAAACATAATTTAAAAGCAACTATCCAAATGGGATAAAATGATCAAATTGCCTTTGCAGTTATAAAGCAACACTATACTATTATAAAATAGGATTTTGCTACGGTGCTCCAAAGGATGTTTTAGTTTTTTTACTATTTATCTATTTCCAACCATCAGATTAAAGATGGATCACTCAGATTTCAACCAGTTGAAACTCAAATGTGTATGACTGGTACAGTAAATATTACAAACTTTAGGGTTATTTCATATGACAACCAACTTCTTTTTTTTGCCTTTTCAAAAAACCTTCTCCATTTTTATGGTTGCAGGGGCGCGGAGAAGCCACCAACCGGACGATGGGGTGTGCAAAGACGCAGTGGCACGGGGTGGTTGCAGCGGCACAACAGACCGACGGGGTTGGGTTTGTAGGGCGGCGTAGAAGCTGGGGGGATGAGAGGTGTTGGGGAGCGGCACAAAAGGTAAAGGCGGGCATGTGTAGGAGAGGGTGACGCAGGGTGGGGGTGGTTTGCAGCGGCTTAGAGAAGCCAGTCAGCGAGGGTGGGGTTGTTGGGCGGCACAAAAGCAGGGGGTGGCCCTAGGGAGATGGGGGGTGCTAGGGAGCGACGTAGAAAGTGGGGGCGAGCGCACATGGCAGAGGGCGGCACGAGCAAGAGGGGGCTGAGGAGCTACAGATGCCGGCGTGGGCCGAGAGGGGAGATGGGGGAATCACGGGTGGAGGGAGATGGAGAACCTACGGGAGGAGGAGGCAGAGGAGCCACGCTGGTCCGCCGGAGGGGGGCGGCGACGGAGAGCCGAGCAGAGGAGGAAGATGGGGGGAGGTGTGTGGCAATGGGGAGGCAGGCGACGGGACGTAGGCGGTGACCAAATAAACAACGGAGAAGATGAAAATAAATAAAAAATATTAAAAAATTATTTAAAAAAATAAAATATAAAAAAAATGATAATAGTGTAATGTCTTAAATGCACTTGATGATAAAATAATATTAATGGAGTACCATAGCAAAATTTTTTAAAGTAATACTATATTATTATAAAATAATACTGTACTATAATAAAAGCAACACTACACTATTATAAAGTAATACTATACTATTATAAAGTTATACTACACTAGTATAAAGCAACACTGCATTATTGTAAAGTAATACTACAATAAAAGAATACTACATTATGATAATGTAATACTCCTTTATTACAAAAAGATACTACACTTATATAATATAATAAAAAAATATAATATAAAAATAATTTTAACTAAAATAGATAGTTGCTTTTAACTTATGTTTGAAATGAATAGGTACTTTTATATAAAATTCATTTGAAAGTGGAGCTAAAAATTTATTTCTACTTCTCTATTCAAAATATTACATATTTTATTTAAAATTTTTAATATGATGTGCAATCCAGCCTATTTACTAAAAATATGTGTAAAAAAGCAAGGTGAGACTTACTACTAAATACCTTTTTAGGAATTTCAAGTATGTAATACATATGATGTATTTTCTCAATTAAAAGATATATGACATAGATTTTTTTTTTAATGAAGCAAATCTATTTTATAACGCTAGTGGTTGGACGGAAGGGACATTTACGATCCCAACACTGTTCCACCACTCATCAACCAGTGAGACAACGAGTGATGCAGCAAAGACCACAGAAAATCCAAACTTGAGTTACCACCACATCACCAAGGCATATTATCCCTTTTAGATGCTATTTGCTAGGGGGTGATATTTTACATCACCCCGATGATATTTTACATCACCCCATGATGTGAGTTAAGTAATGTGATCATCTTGTCTGGTATTACAAAATTCCATCTAGTGATGAAGATCCAGTGATAAATTAAGTGATGGCATCACTGTATTATCAGTGATGCTATCACCATATATATCTCAGGTGATAGCACATCATAGGTATTAGTGATGTGTTGAAATTAATAAAAATATCCCTAGTTAGTAAATTAGAAAGAAAATAAAAATCTTCCTCTTCTTTTTCTATAAATGCCTATCTACTAGATGTATTTTTTATTTTTATTGACAGATTTAGTTAAATGATATGGATATCTTTTATTTATTTATTAAATATTTATTTTATTTTTATAGGTAGATATGATTAATTGGCATGGATGGATATGCTAAATCCTTCATGCTTTTTTTTTTCTCAATTTATTTTGATGGGCTAAATCATTCATAATGGGCAGTCCTGATATTAATGGTCAAAATTGGCTGAGCCTAGTCAAGCCTGATTATATATAATATTATCGTAATATCATTTTAATAGGTTCATCAAAATAATATCTATAATAATAAATAAATAAATAAATAATATTATAATTATACTGCTGCATGTTTTTGTAAGTTATAAATGAAGAATGTTTAATCAAGTTGTAGAATAATTATTATGTACTAATATATAAGGTTATTTATGTATTTTATATATTATCACTATCATTATTTAGCGATATACCAAACACAGTGAAGTTTTATTTTCAGTGATATTCCAGTGATATATCAAATACAGTAATTACATATCACCTCAGTATTTGTACATCACCCCAGTGATCATATCACTCCAGTGATTACATCACCGGTGATATACCAAACAGCACCCTAGTGTAGTGGACTGAGAAATTAACAGACCTACCAAATCCCTTCTGATCAGTCAAACACAGGTAGGGCTGGAACTGAATCGGCCCATACCCCTAGTTGAGCCCAGCCCGAAATTTCTTTTCGAGCTTCAAGCTCTGCTTAGGCCTGATTTGTTTGGAAAAATCCAAGTTGAGCCTAGCCCAAATCCCATGGGCCAAATCCCACTGCAGATCCAGTAAGCAAATTGGATTGGCCTTCCCAATAGATTCGTTCTTCCATAGCCTTTCCAAAGATCACCGTCCGACTGGTGAGGGTTCTACTACAGTGGCATCACAACATCGATGACAATGGCAATAAAGGAGGAGAGGAGGGATGGAAGGGGCCGAAGCAGAGTGGGGGCATCGGAAAGGCGTTGGTGGTGGTAGTACCATGGGGGATGGAGGTGATGGTGGATACACCAGGATGACATGGTGAGGGGCACCTTGCTAGAAGGAGGAGTGGCAGAGCAAGGGGTGTTGGCTGACAAACTACTATTTGAGGATGGGAGGGTGCTACCATTAGTGTAAGATTAAGACTGAAAGTAGGCTCGGCTGGCACGAGGCCCATTGGGCTGGGTCGGCTTTGGTCGGCTTCAGCTCAGCTTGAAATCATTAAGACTGGCCTCAAGCCTAGAAATAGGATCCGTTTTTCTTTCGGATCAGCTCGGATGGACCTTTGGCCCGACCCGGATCTGAGCTCGAATATAAAGGTTAAAGCCCAAGCCTGAACCCCTTTTTCTTTCCCGCATTCCTCTCTCCTCTCTCTCTTTCCATCCTCGTCTCCACCACTATGGCCTGCCTCGGTGTCGAACCCCACCACTTGTCGTATCATAGACATCACCCTCCGCAGCGAGTCTGAAGACCCCATCCTCACCCATGCCGGCCGCTTCGATGGCATCATGTCCGATCGCATCTCCGTCGAGATCAGTCTCCTCGATGCCTCACCACCCTCGTCCTCGCCGATTGGAAGCAGATCTCCAACCCCATCCCCCCTGCATCACCTCTCTTCCCCTCTAATACATCCTCGATGATCGAGACTCGATCTCATCGGCAACCACCGCTCCAGTCAAATCGATCCCCTTCTAGCCGACATCGGCCGTCTCTCCTGCCTCACCGTCCTCAACATCTCCGACAACCAATCTCCAGATCCCAGCTCCCTCTCCTCTCTGATGCACCTCCATCTCAGCATGACGAGGGGTCGGCGCCACAATGGTTGTCGAAGAGGAACTTGTGGTGATGGTGGATTGTCGATCTCATCGTTCAAGTAGCGGAGGTGGTGCTCGCCGAGGCCCTCATTCTAGATTCAACGTGGTCACGAAGGGCGTGGTCGCGAAAGATTCGGAGTGCCATCGATCGGCCTCAGTGTGATCATGGCACTCGGAGGTGACCCATCAGGCGACATCGTCATCGTGTCCGATCGTTTGAATGGGTGGGTGCTCCAGTGGCAGTAGTGGATGCAACGACGTCATGTGGGTGCGGCAATCGTCGTGGAAGGCAGCCAACATAGTGAATTGGAGGAGAGGGTCGGTGCTGCGAAGGGTGGACTAAGGTTGGCCCAATTAAGCCCGGGACTATTTTTTTCCAAAATAATCAGACCAAATCTGGCCCAAAGTCCGAAAATTTTTTTTGGACCGGCTCGAGTGGGGGTATGGCCGGCCCAGCCTGGCCTAATTCTAACCCTATGTAAAACACAAGGGGTTGGAAGATGTAAGAAGGCTTATGTCAGGCCATGCTAGGATGAAGGGCTTATACCAATTGGATCTGAATTAGGACTCATGTGCAAATTGGTCAATAATATATCCAAACCTGGTCCAAAAAAAAATACTCTAGATAAGTCCAAATCTAGCTTGATATTATTCCGATCTAACCCATTGCCTGACCTACAATCGGCCTAGTCTAATGGACTTCAAATCGGATGAGCCTATTTCCATCCCTACATACAGACTAAGAGAAATTTCAGGGATATAAGTATCCCTTATACCTTTATATGACATCATTGCGGGACATATAACTTTCTTTTGTGCCTGATCGAGAATGCTGGAGATTGCAAGGACCACATGGAAAGTAATAGTCCTAGCTTTATACACAGGATTGGTTAACTTTAAATTCAGTGACATGGTCTTGGTTAACTTTATCTACAGGTGGCAATCTCCACAACCTTCGTGCGATCTGGTGGGTCCAAGTGTTGGATAAAGGTCAGCAAATATCGACCAAACAGCGGATTATATTAGACTTAGAGTCAAAATTGTCACACCGGATTATTAGAAATATATATTTACATATATTATAAAACATATTATAATTTTTCTGCAATAATTCATAATTTAAAGAAGAGTATATAACGTTTAAATAGGTCTAGGTCAACAAAATAAGTCATGGATCAGATCTGGGTCAGGTGGATCGATTTCATATGAAGCATCCTTAACCAAGCCAATTGAGTTTAGATCAAATCCAAAGGTCTTGATGGATAATATTTTTTTGGTACAGATTATTTGAGCTCTAGCTGACCTGACCCGCCAACTGGTTCTTCTAAATGTCATTGCCCACCTTGCCATTGATAGTTTGAATCCCATTGCTTGATCATAAAATTTATAGGTTAGATTGGATATACAACCTATGAGATTCATAGGTTAGATCAATATAACTAGCAAAATTAAATTGAATTAGATCTATATCCATAAATAGCTAGAATACCTTTGGGATGTACTGATCCGAATCCCATCAAAATAAAAAAAAAAAAAAAAAACCTACTATGTATTTATTAAAATAGATCTAACACCACCTGATTTTGCTGATTATAATATTTAACCAATTGTCTAAACAAGCTTTAACAGAAAAGTAACTATAAATCATATTAGCCATAATTGCTAATATGATTATAAAAATCAACCCAATTTGGCTTTTAAAATTATAACTAATTTTTTTTTAAAAATTAAGAATTAAGCTTTAAACAAATGAGTTTTCTAGGTGGGGTTATGATTTTCAAAAAAAAAATACTGTATTTCAATTTTGGATATTTAAAATAGTATTTTTTTTTTCTGTTGTAACAATCGAGGCCTAAGCCTAAATTGCTGCGTTAACTATCTTTTTAAAAATTCAGAAATCAAGTCAGGATTGATAACCTGATAAATAGATTTAGTATTCACTGAACAACATAAATATGGATATGCATTTCATGTTAGCCCATGTGTTATGTAAAATAAAACAAATAATGGAAACATTGTCAATTTGTCATGCACATCATCTTTTAAATTAAAAAATTTAATATTCTGAAAGCTTAACACCTGCAAAGAAAACCTGTTATTTACCATTCGAAAACTACTTCCTATCAAAAAAAATAAAAATAAAAATAAAAAAATTATAAACCCATCTATTTAACAATTCTAGAGTGTCTCGACCTCTTCAACAATTAGATTTTTTTTTATTTTATTTATAGTCTTTTTTTTTTTTTCATTCAACAGAAATACTGGTATGTTAACCCCCTCATAACCTTGCTTTTCCCCTTCTCGTTTGAATTAGGAGATCACCAGGCCAAAATTTTCACCATTGTTTCACTCTCTTTCTTTTTTTTTTTTTTCACGAATTCCACAACAGAGACTAATTAACAGAAATAAAGATACCAATCCACACACACGAAGAAGACCAAGCAGATGAAAATCGATTCACATAATATGATTTACAAGAACAAGAAAGAAAAAAAAAAAAAAAACAGAGAAATTCCAACCCCTGAAAGAGATTAAAGATTAAATTTAGACAATCGAAAAAAAAAAGACAAAAACCAAGCTCATGTACACCGATTCAGGCCGCGAAGAACCCTAACCCTAACATCCGAACCGATCAGCGGGTGGCTGCGGCGGCGGGGCGGGCGGAGGCGGGCGGAGGGAGGGGGCGGGGCGGGGAGGCGAAGGGGAGGCTTCTGAGCATGAGGAAGCGCATCCGGCGGGGGAAGGGAGCGTCGTGGAGGAGCTGCTCCAGCACCCTCGCCACCAGCGCCGTGTACTCCTGCAGCAGCTCGGCCACTATCGCCACCAGTATCATCCTTCCTTCTTTCAAAACCCTAATCCTCTTTCTCTCTTTGTCGAAGATGGTAACAGAAAGCGAAATTTCCTTTCCAATACGAAGTTTGTGGCGGAAGTTATTAGGGATTCTTTTGGGGGCTTATTGTTATTTATAGGGATTCGAAGAATAAATAAGAGACATTGATTGAAGGGGAGGTATAGGGTTTCGGTGGGCTCTGGGATTGAGTGTGAGGGTCTGGAGCGGTTTGGCGGCCGCGGGAGTTTAGAAACAGGTCTAATTGTTCGATGGACTAGATCCAGTGGACCACTCCAATTATCACTCCAATTTACAAAATCGTGAGCATCTAGGATTTCGATTGGTCCGGGGCCCTGGTTCATGAATAATTTTTTATGAGTCTAAAAAGGAGGGGCCACCGGTTACCGCCAAAACCGGTGAGGGTTAAAATGCCAGGGCCTTCGGCGGACGTGTTGAAGCTGGTCCTCGGCCTTATCCCATCACCTGGATCCCATCACCGGGCACTAACATATTCGCATGGTAGCTTAAAGCTGAGGCGAATGTTGAGAAGCTTCTGGAGCTGAATGGGAGACGGTGAGAGTTTCCTTAATCCCATGGGAGGTGACTCTAACTTAGTAATTGGTCATATCTCGGTTGGATTCGCTTTACCGCATTTGGCTACGGTTTTATATTTCCTGAGGGTGGAGTTTCCTGTTATGGTTCCACTTGCCGTCATTGGGTAATCTTTTCGGCCGTTGACCAGGTCTTTCGTTTCAGAGTAGTCAGACGGTACTGGGCTTTTGAGAAAGGGGGGCCAAAAGTCGTGCAGCAATTTTTTTTTTTTTTGGGTAGGAAGGAAAAAAAAAAAAAAAAAGAGTAGTGAAGCATTTGAAAGCTAGAAAGTCACATGATAAAATACTTATCTTTAGATGAAGTATTACATCTATCAATAAGTTTCACCCAGCCCCAAATAGCTCGTTTTCTAACAAGATTTTGTATTAGAATAGTCTTTGCAATTACAAAACTTTAAGGAACAAATTTTATGAGAGCCAAATCAATTAAATAGATGGCTTGTATAATAATGCTAGACAAGAATCTTATGAAAAAATATTTTAATTCAGATAAAAATGCAGCGAGACCACATCTTATGTTGACAAGTCCGTTATCTTGTTTACGTGAGATGATCCAGTAGCTATTAGTTCAGCTGGTTGATGCTTTCTTCTATAAGTGACTAGTTTATCCAAAAAAAAAAAAAAAGGGTTCAATTGATCAATTTATTTGGAATAAGTGGCATGGGTTGGCTGATGCCACATTAATGAAAACAACTGACTCCTTAATTAGTTATCTCATGGGAGTTGTCCTTCTAATATTCCATTTGGTATCCTCCTACAAAAAAAGTTGGCCTTCTCCTCTGGCTTATCTTCTTTATTGTGAAATGGAGAGGGCATGCCCTATTGGTGAATTCAGTGAGGAGTATAAGATGATGTTATAGTGACAATGACCAGATTTTTTCCATCTTAGTGGGCATCAGTAGACAGTGGCGCTATGGTAGGGCAAGTGCTAGTAGATGAGGGCCTCAGGATGGTGCTGAGAGCTAGAGGAGAATCCATTGTTTTGTCAGAACATAGACAACCCCCACTGAGGAAACGATTGGTTATTCTGGCAATTACAGTTGCAACTGAAGATTTCTTGCTCAGGAACAATCTTTTGTTTCTCTCTCTTCAGATAGGCCAGCAAAAAGCTAGCACTAATTGGTCCCAAGTCCTAATCTTAAGTTGGAATATCTTGTCCATTCACTCCAATTAAAAGGAGTACTGCAGGGACCCAGGTCAACCTGAAAATCTTGTTATAGAAGTATCTCCAGATAGCCTTGGTGAATTAGTAGTGGAGTGTCAAGTTCACACAGAAATACCCTTTCCTTGCAAGCGCTTCCTGAGTCTAGGAACTTGTAAAGAGGTTTTACAGAGGAGACAGCCAGTCGAGGTCATCATCCATATGTTATATATTTTTGAGTAAATTATTCTGATTTTTCTCAAAGTTTAGGATAACTACATGATCCCATCTAATATTTCAAAAATATACACATAATCTCCTAATCAAATATAAAAATTAAAAATTAAAAAAATAAAATAAATATTAAAATATAAAATATAAAATATAAAATATTTTTCAAATAGATTAGATAGTAATTATGTTAGTAAGATCATTAATTTGTTTAATAAAAAAATATTAGATACAAATTTATAATTATCTTAAATTTGAAAAAAAAATCATTATAATTTACTCTATTTTTATCATGATCATACGGTGGAATCTCCTCTTTTTAGTGGGGTCTCACAAACTATGCCGAAAGATGGGGAGAGGGCAGTGGCTGCCCATGGGCTTCAGATGAAGAGATAAGGGTCAGGCACATCATGTGAGTAGGACAAGACTCGTAAACTCGATAAATACAAAGTAAACAACGGCTACTGTTGGGGGGCATCAAGTGCCGCTCAAAGAATTCTGTGTTCTAGAATTTTCCACTGAGTCCTGGACTACTGACTTTGGAGCTGGCCGAGTAGATAATTACTTGTAGGCCCGTTTGGTAGGCTTATCTCGCTAATTTGAGGATTCGGTGAGATGCAACTCTCCGAAGAGTTATCTTTTTTTATCTTTTTTCTTCCATTCGAAACGACAAATGATTAAGACAGACATCAGCATAGTTATTGCCTGCTAAGTTTTTCTATATTTGATTAAGATGACTATTATAGTATTTTTCTTCCGACATCTGGAAGTGCCCTAGATTAAGGTCACGTCATTATCATAATGCCAGAGAAGCCTAACAGGCACACCACTAAAAAAAAAAAAAAACTTTTATTAGCACTTTATAAAAATACTGAAAATAATTCTCTAATTAACTTTAAGTGGTATTTATTCTGTATTTGCTAAAAATATCGGTACTTGGTTTTCTAGCAATTTTTCACATTTTGCAGGTATTTACTAAATGCTGGTAATTTTTATTTTTTTTTGCAGTGCTAATGGTTTTTCTTTTATCATGATATTGAAAAACTAAAAAAAATTTATTATAATCAAAATATATGAGATATTGTCTGCTCTGATTATAGATTTTATGATTTTGTCATTCAAAATATAGTCCTCCAATCAAGGATCCTACTTATTTTTATCACAAATTATATATGGATAAGAGGAGTCCACAGTTTCACAGTTGCAGTAGTAGTACCTTACTTGACGTGTCATTATTGTGATCAAAGACTCATGACTCGACATACGAGGTATTATCCGTTCTGATCTATAGGCTTATGATTTGATCTTTCAAAAGATATCTTATATAGAAACAATGGACTTTTCTTATATAAACTAAAATCTTTTTTGACTCGCGATTAAACTTTGACAACTCTTATAAATAATTTTTATGAAATAAATTTTTTCTATCCAAATTTTCTGCATACGAGAGCCTTCGATGTACGTCTATCTATCTCTTTTGACATAAAAGAAGAACGGAGATAAGAGATGGAAGCGGATGTAGGGACCATGGTAGGTGGTGGTTGAGATGATTTTGTATAATCAACCAAATTTCGTTATTGGGTTGATTCTCTCACGTCATGGCGTGTTCAATTTTGTGGGCCATAGAGATTTGATCCAACCTTTGCAAAGTCAGGGGACTTGATCCATAAGCATCAAACCAATCCAATGAAAAAAGATAGATTCACTCATGTTAAGACATATAGGATTAACCAAATACATATCCTGGCTTCATTGCAGCAGACCTTATTTGCTTGCAACTATCACAACAAATATAGTCTTTCATATCAAGGTTCCAATTAGATTTGCCTCTACCTGGAGATGTCCAAACAACTAATTTGTTGGGCTAGAATTTACATATAATAACTAGCTTATAACTCCATATCATGCATGAAATATAATTTTTATTTTAAAAAATATTTTATTTTATTAATTTATTATTACACATTCTATATATTTTCAAAATAATTAAAATAATAAAAAAATATTTTATGCATGATATGAATTATAAACTATTTATAAATTATTTTATTTTTTAAAAAATTTAGAATTTCTTGTGAGCTTTTTGTCATCTAGCTCCTTTTAAAATTTTTATCTTTTTTTTGTATTAGCATTCATTTTTTGCTATTTTTCTCTTCATCTTCGAAGCTCGCTTTCTTTTTTCTTTTCCGTTGTCATGATAACGGGGCTCAAGATGCTATGAGAGAGTCGAAACTCATTCGAATTTAATAAATCGATATCTACTTATATATCCACGATCTAGATCTCGACTCTACTTTGGAGGTCTATATCGTTTTTGAGGATATGGTCGGTCAACAATCCATTTGTAAGGCCACTGACTTAATTCTCCAACTCATCCATGGGATAATTAATACATGTGTCACTCATCAAGAAAATAATAACATTATGATTTAAAAGTTATTTATCCTCCTTCCGTGGTGAATAAGCAACAGTCCTATTTTTAATTAAACAAATCCCATGACACTCAACCACTTAAATCCCATAAAGAAATTATTGTCTGGACCACGCCCAGGTAGATCACTTAAATCCAAATGGATGACACACCACAATACCCCTATATTTCACGAATTCCCGATTGCACGTTATCCGCACGTTATCCACAATGCATGTGCTCCAAGATTTATGTTGGTGTACCTAGGTGTGGTCCAGGCAATAATTTCTCAATCCCACAACGCCCAACCACTCGCATGTCCCTTGGCTTTTGTTGTGGGGCTCAGCCACATAAAGAGTTGCACCTGGTTACCCATAGTTTTCTTCTTATACACGGATATCCTTTTTCACTTCTTCATCTTTGTAAATAAAGATCCCTTCCATTTTGACGTGTGTGAAACAAAGATTTTTATATTTCGATATATATCGAATGAAGGATTTTTTATTGAAAAATTTTCATTTTAATATATATATATATATATATATATATATATATATATATATAAGATAAGAGTATGGGAAAACCGACTCGGCATAACCTAACCAACTTAGCCAAATACAAACCCAGCAGAGCACAACAGCAGTTTAGCTGGGAGTTGGTCTGGAGAAAGCCGGACACATTGGCAAGTTGGTTTAGGTTGAAGTTAGAAGATAAAGATGCAAATTTGGATTATGATATACATTTAGAGTTAAATTATAGTTTTTGAATTAAATAAATTGCTGAACACGCACAAACCCCCCCCCCCCCCCCCCCCAACCTAAAAAAAAAAGCGGATTTAATTTATGATCGTTACACAAAATACATAGTACTATAAACAGGTTTACATAAATATATAGATATATAAACATGTTTACATAAATAACATAGTAAACAGATTTTACTGCATCTGCCTCGTTGCGGCCAACTCACTGTCGTTTGTCGTCGGTGAAGAGCATTTGCAAGATAAAATTCTCGCAGATCGAAGTTGTATCCGACGGAGATCCTTCGATGCTTAGTCAGAGAGGAAGTTTGTGAACAGCTAATGAGAATGTTGAGAGTGGCAGAGTTTTGGTTCAGAATTTTTTTATCCGTATTGCTCGTTTACTTAACCTTTTATAGATGATTCTGATGTAACCATCGAGCACGTGATCCCATTTTTTATGACGCTAGATTATCGGACTATAATCGTGGAGTTAGTGGGCTATTTATTCTCATTAATGACCGTAATACGTAGTCGATAACCATTCATAACGGTAGAATATGTTGAGCAAATTGGCCGACTATATATCGGTAATACTGATACGTCAATAGAGATAAGTCGGTAGAAGATCCGAATGACCATTGGCTGGTAACTCTGATATGTTGATAGTCTTCAGTCGGAAGTCGCTTGTTGTTGGTTGATAATAGCCGACTGTCAGTCGGTCACCGATTATGAGCCGGAGTAATATGTTCATTCAGCCGATGTAGAGTCAGAGTCAGAGGTCGGTTGATTTGCCTAAATAGTTACCTTCCACTCTCAAGTCTAAAGTGATCCGACGTGTATATTATCACGTGGTCTATCACGTTGGATGAAGGAAGTTGTCACGTATTGCCTCGAGCCCCGACTTGACTGTTAGTCGAGAATTCTCTGACTGTTTTGTCATTTCGGTGGTTGCAAAATCATTATTGGGCTGTCACGTCGACAGGATAATTCGATGTCGGACGTCGTTTCAGAAAAATAATTCGGTGTCGGACGATACGATTCTGACTAGTAGATTTTGACCATGTGTCTGAATGTCATTGGATCGAAGCTGTTCATGCAGATGACGGTGAGGTGGCACGATCAGGAGCAGGTGCATCAAACCGTCCAATCAATGATCGGTTCGGATATTGCCACATGTCGTCATCTGATAAGACTCCGATTTGATCGCTTCCATACTGACCGTTGAAGGATCCTATATATATAGGGTCACTTTCAGCCAGACTTTTATTTTTTGTCTTCATCCTCTGCTGTAGAAACTCTACCGGAAAGTCGCCCCAGCACCAGAAGATCAGGGTTCCTTCTCCGCCTTTTTGCTTTTAGCTTTCAGGTTAAGTGTTTTTATCCTTCCTTTTTGGGTCCATCTTTTTTTTTATTCTCTTTAGTCTTTTTCTCCCATGGCTAGGGCTTCTTCTTCTCGAGATAGTCGGTTGGAGAATCTGACCGACGACTCCCCATCGGATCCGAAAATGGAGGCCTCTTCACTATTCAAAGTCAATGTTGAACGGTTCTGGAAACAATATCGTATTTCGAAGTAGTATCAGCTTTTTGTGTCTGGTGCTGATGGTCGGGTGAACTCCCCTCCTTCGGGCCAGGTTGCTTTTATTGTTGAAGATCTTCGGACGAGTCTTCGGTTCTCGATTCTGAAATTCATTCGAAATCTTTTGGACTATTATGATCTTTATCCTGCTCAGCTGGCACCGAACTTGGTCCGGCTTATAATTAGCTTTGCTTTGTTGTATCGGTTAATACCGATCGAGCCTCATCCTTCTCTTTTTCGCTCCTTCTTTGTTCTCCGTCTCCATCCTAATGCCAAGGGTTGGTGGCTCTTCAACTCAAGAAAAGATCTTTCCTTCATCATCGATCTTCTATTGTTCATTCATGGATGAAAAAATCAATTTTTCTTCATTACTTCTTCTCTTCCCTGGGGCTTCCCTTCACGCTGGGGTGATCCAAGGACCACCCCAATGAGAACAGTCGGGTGGAGGTCGATGATCGAAAAGACTTTCACTGATTGAAGGACATGGTGGTCCTATCGCAGAGAGAGCTGATGACTGAACAAGCTTTCTACGATGTCGGTCTTAGTTCGGTCACCAATTTAGGTATAGCATAGTCGATCACTTTTATTTTCCTTTGTTTGTTTCTAAATTGTACTGACTTCCTTGTTTCGATTGCAGCTATGCAGCCAAGGGTGCGAGTATCGACTGTCGATATTCGTCAGTATGCTACCAAAAAGAAGACAGCGGCATCCAAAGCTGGATCCTCCCGACCGTCGAAGAAGGGTCGAGCAACTACATCTGCACCGATGAGAAAACCTGATGTACCATCAGCGTTGGTTTCCTGAGTTGATTTTGGTGCTGTTCACCTCGACAGTGCTTCCTGAAGTGCCGTCTACCGAAGATGGGGCGGCAAGAGAAGATGAAGTTACTGTAGCACCATCGGCGGCTCCATCAACAGAGGCTTGGACCGAAGCAGAAGTTGTGGCCGAGTCGGACCAATCAGTGGCTACGTCGGATGTTGCTCCAGCAGGACTCTCTCAAGTGCAGTCAAGCTCTAGTTTCTCCACATTCTCAAGCGCGGGACTGCAAACAGAAGATCAGAGGAAGGCACCGGTGACTTCGGCTGATGATGGATTATTGCCAGGGCACACCGTTCACTTCGACATCAGGCTTTTTGAGGATGAGTCGGCCTTAGCCAATCCAGAGTTGGCCAAATGGCTCATTCACTCTACCCTTCTCCTGACTGATCGAGAGAATAGGAAAAGCCGTACCATCATCAAAATATTTTTCTCTTTTTATCCGATGATACTCGGGGTAAATTTTTCTTTACATATATTTTTTTTTTGACTGATCTGACTTATCTTCTATTTTCAGTTGGCACATGATATGTTCGACTTGAAAGTCGGCTATCGAAAGGTTGCAGGCTTCCATCGAACATGGATGGATAAAATGACGGTCGCTAATGCTGAAAAGGTGGCTACCCTTGAACAACTTCGAACGGCGACCTAACGGGAGGCGAAGCTTCAAGAGGAAGTCTCCCATATGATCGCCGACCTTCAATCTTCTAGAGCCAAACTTGAGTTGGCTCGCCAAAACATCTTGGCTCTTGAGTTGCGAATCAAAAGCAAGAAATATTAAATCTATCGGCTTCGACAAGAAAGAGATGGGTGCATCATTGAACTTGAAGCCGAACGTAGAAGACATTGGGCCAACCTAGAAAGGTTGGAACTGGCCGATGACGAATTGGCTTCCACAAGGGTTGACACAGAGTTGGCGAGAGTGAAAGCAAAGTCGGTAAGGGAGGCTCTGAACCATGCCATTGAAGACTTTAAGAATTTAGAAGAGTTCAACGAAGAGATCCTCGAAGATGGATTCACCTCTTACTACGTTGGGTACGAAGACGATCGAGATGCGGTCGAAAAGTTATACCTAGATCTTGACTTGAGCAGCAGCATCCCTCCTGTCTCAAAAGATGGAGTTGCTGAAGAAGTTGCATTGACTGAAAATGGAGCACCGACAGCACCAGAAGTTGTTCTAGTCTCTGATGCTACATCGGAGCAAAAAGATGGAGATGGTAACTATTAATCGATGCAATTTTTATTTTCCTTTTGTACTTAAAATTTTTGTAATTGGACTTTGGTCTAATTTTATAATTTTCTTTTCCATAAATGAATGAAATTTTTTTTCTAAGTATAGACTCTCTTTTCTGTATGTTTGTAATGTTGTAGAGTAATTATTTAACTATTGAATATCAATTGGCAAGCCGAATGTTTGATAGAACTTGTAGAATCGTCCGTTAGTCGAATATCTATTTGACATACTTTTAAGCATTAGGATAAACGGTAATAAGCCGAATACCCTACGTCCGACCTTAGTCGGATTAGTACGTCAAGTTATTTGATAATCGATGGTAAGCCGAATATTTTCGATCGATCGTAGTCAAGTCGGTATAATTTCAATCCAACCTTAATCGTATTGGCATAGCATCTGTTTAGTTAAGATTAAGTCAGCATAATAGTCATTTGACTATGATCGACATTTACAGTAAAAAGCCAAGATATATTTAGTATCAAGACACTGTCGGTATTGTGACTTTTACAATGAAATCCAAAGTATAATTGATATGTCAGTTTTTATAGTGAAAAAATCAAAATATAGTCGATAATCGATGAATTGGCCATCTATCTGTCAATTCATTATCACTTCATAGTTGACTGAAACTTGTAATTCTGAAATTCAATATTTTATTTTGAATAATGTATACATGGATAACTTTATTGATAATACATTTTTAAGTTGTCAGTATTTCATATTTGGGGATGGTTACTCCCTTCAGAGTTTCTAGCCAATATGCATCCGGTCGAAGTGTTTCCATTATTTTGTAGGGACCTTTCTAGTTCGGAGATAACTTTTTCTGATCAAGAGGTCTTGAGACTTTCGTTTTTCTTAGAACCAGGTCTTCAGAATGAAAGATCTTCGATTTAACTTTTGTATTGTAATACCGGGCTATCCTTTGTTGATATGTTGCCATCCGAACTTAAGCTTGTTGTCAGACTTTTGAAAGTAGATCTAGATCAACTCTCCGACATTCAAAATTGCTCGGCTCACTGTATTGCTCAACCCTTGTTGAAGGTAATCTGATCTCAAGTGGGATCATTGCTTCTGTTCCATAGGCTAAATTGAATAGTGATTCTCCCATTCGTATACGAGGAGTCGTTCAGTATGTCCATAAGATCGGATATAGTTTTTTTACTCAGAGACCTTTAGCTTCATTCAGTCTAATTTTGAGTCCATGCAGAATTATTCAGTTGGTTATTTTTACCTTTCTGTTGGATTGTGGATAGCTGACTGGTGTGAGTTTGTGCTAATATGAAATATTGCATAGAACTCTTTAAAATTTTGATTGTCAAATTGCCGACCATTGTCAGTGATAATGGTGTGTGGCAAACTGAATCTGCATATGATTGCTTTCTGAATGAAGTTTTTCATCTTACTCTCAGTGATTTATGCCAGAGGTTCAGCTTCCATCCACTTGATGAAGTAATCAATGACGACCACTATGAACTTCTTCTGACCAGATGTCGGAGGGAAAGGACCAAATATATCAATCCCCTATTGTGCGAAGGGCCATGACGTAACAATTGATGTTAACTGACTTACCGGTTGGTGTTGTATATTTGCATATCTCTGACATGGTTCACACCTTCGGATAAGTTCAACCACATCTTTCTTTATGGTGGGCCAATAATATCCTTCTCGTAGAATCTTGTAAGCTAAAGCTTTGCCCCCCAAGTAATTTTCACAAATCCCTCATGAACCTCCCTGAGTGCATAATCGGTATCTATTATCTCAAATACTTCAGTAAGGGAAGAGAGAACGATCTTTTGTATAGATGACTATTCATTAAAATATATTGAGAGGCCGTCCATCTGAGTCGTTTGGCTTCTGAGGGATCCATAGGAAGAGTTCCATCAGTTAAGTACTGGACAATTGAATCCATCCAGCTTGGTTCATCAGTGAGTTGTAACACTTCTTCGACTTTATCAATACTCGGCTGTTCAAGACATTCGATGAATATCTGACTCAGAGAGTTGAAGGAAGTAGTTGCAAATCGTGAAAGTATGTCGGCTCGAGCATTCTCTGTCCTTGGAATGTAAAAGATTTTAAAATATTTTAAGACTGAGGTAAGATCTTTCATTTTCTAAAGGTACTTCATTATAATGGGATCTCAGGCTTCAAACTCACCCTTAATCTATCCAGCAATTAATTGTGAGTCGGTGAAGACCTTCAAGCTGTCGATGTCAAGCTCCTTGATAATTTTTAAGCTAGTTAAAAGTACTTCATATTTGACTTGATTATTCGAAGCTTTGAAATTAAATCGAAGGATGTATTCGATAATAACCCCTTCAGAATTTGTAAGGATGAGACCAGCTCTACTACTTTGTGCATTAGATGCTCCATCAATATGTAGAATCATACTGATATTGAGTCGGATTCAGGAGTCGTAGCTTATTTTATTTTGTCATCAGCTTCATCTTTAGATTTATTATCAGATATTATACATTCAGCGATGAAGTCGGCCAAACTTGCACCTTTATTGACGGACGTGGGTGGTATTGTATATCAAATTCATCAAGCTTTATTGTCCACTTTGCCATTCATCCTGATGTATCATGTCGGTGCAAGATTACCTTCAACGACTAGTCTGTCAAGATAACGATCAGGTGTGCTTGAAAGTACGGACAAAGTCGTTGCGATAATAGAATTAGAGCGTAGATCATTTTTTTCACTCTTGAATATCTCACTTCAGCATTATGGAGCACTTTATTGGTGTAGTAGATCAGTCGTTGAATTTGATTTTTATCTTCTTGGACAAGTACCCAACTGACCGCTTTTATTGAAGTTGCCGAGTAGAGATACAGAGTTTCTCCCACCTTCAGTTTTATCAGTAGTGGCAGAGATGCAAAGTATTTTTTCAAATTTTTAAAGGACTGCCGTTATTCATCTGACCATGAAAAATTCTTTATCTATTGTAGGGTCTTGAAAAAAGATAAGCATCTTTCAATCGATCTCGAAATAAATCGACTAAGTACGATGATCCTTCCATTGAGTTACTCTATCTCTTTCTTTGAACTCAGGTGCTTCATGTTGATGATAGCCTTTATCTTTTCAAGATTGGCCTCGATTCCTCATTGTGATATAAGAAATCTAAAAAAATTTTCAGAAGTCACTCCAAACGTACACTTAGTCGGATTCAACTTCATCTGATGTCGTCGAAATGTGCTAAAAGCTTCCTCCAGATTTCAAACATGATCTGAGACTTGAGGGCTTTTCACTGGCATATCATCTACATAAACTTTTATGTTTCTCCCAATCTGTGCTTTGAAGATCTTATTAACAAGCCGTTGATAAATGGCTTCAATATTTTTAAAACTGAAAGGCATTACTTTATAGCAATATATGCCTTTGTCGGTTATAAAGGCTGTGTACTCCTCATCTTCGGATGCCATCCGAATCTGATTATATCTGGTGAAGACATCCATGAAGCTTAAGAGTCGATGATCCGAAGTCGCATCAACTAGTCGATCTATTTTCGACAAAGAAAAATTGTCCTTCGGATAAGCTTCATTCAGATTTGTATAATCGATGCAGATTCTCCATTTTTCATTGGCTTTTCTCACTATCACTATATTGGTGAGCCAATCGGGATAAGTAGCTTCCTTGATGAAGTCAATTGCGAGGAGCTTGTCGACTTCTTCATCGATGACCTTCTGCCTTTCAGCAGTAAAATATTTTTTCTTCTATTTCACCGGCTTGACCTTCGGGTCAATATTGAGTGGATGAGTTATTACTTTCGAAGAAATTTCTAGCATGTCTGTTGCCGACCAAACAAAAATATTGATATTTGCCCTCAGTAGATTTATTAATTGCTGCCGCTCCGGATCAGATAGCTGTGATCTAATTTGGACCGTCTTCTCAGGATCTTCTTCTTTTAATAAGATAAAAATCAGCTGTTCGACTGGTTCACCCCTCTGTTTATTTTCTCTTTGGTATAATTTATCGACAGACAAAGAGCCTTCAGGTTGATTATTTTATGTGAAAACTAGAAAGCATCATCGGATAAGTTGTTGATCTCTACGCATCTCTCTGACTCTATTTTTTAACAAAAATCAAACCAATAGATGGTATGTTGAGACCACTGCTCTCAAAGCACTCAGACCAGATCATCTGAGAATGACATTACAAGTCGAGGGAACTCAGACAACCATGAATGTCACAAGAATAGTATTCTGTCGTGGTTCAGTTCCTGCAGTTAATGGGAGAGTGCTTTCTCCCTCCACAGTGACTGCATCTCCTGTAAAACCGACTAATGATGTCGAGACTCTTCTAAATCGATCAGTTGGTAGTCACATTCGTGAAAAAATTGAGTAAAATTAAACATCCATCGAGCTTCCATTATTTATAATTTTTTTTTTACATCATAATTAGCTATCATTGTCAAGACAACGACAGCATCATCACAGAGAGTTAAAATTTTTCGAACATCTTTTTTCGAAAAAATTATTACATTATCAAGTCGTTATTTCTTCACCGACTCTTCTTCAAAAGTTGCCCCCCAGTTTGATCATTCGGAGATTATGTTGATTACTCCTACAGTCAGTCGATTATTGATAGTCTCTTCAGTTTGTGCCTGAGGTTGTCGGTCAGCAGGAGGTTGAGTCGGTTGATCTCTTCGAAACTTTTCATGATAGCCTCATCAGATTAGGGCTTCTATCTCGTCCCTAAGCTGGGTGCACTGTTCGGTATCGTGATCATGATCATGATGAAATTGACAGTACTTCTTCTTATCTCAGCTTCTTGACGGTGCGTTCATTGGTAGGGGGTATCGTAAGTATTCTGCTCCTTCGATCTCCATCAGGATCCGTGCACGAGGAGCAGATAGAGGAGTGTAGAAGTCATACCTGCCATAGTTCGACTTCGGACTCCATCTTCGAGGTGAAGCTCTTTTGTTGAGAGTTGGCCTACTTGATTTGGCTGGAGCTTCACTTTTCTTTTATTTCTTCTTCTGACCTTTTTCATCTATTTGGCATCGGTCAGAATGTACTTGTATACGCGCTCCAGAAGTTTAGCATAGGTCTGAAGGAGAGTTTTATCGAGAGAGTAAGTAAATCTGGATCCCCTCAAACCCCTTTTCATGGTCGATATAACCATGTCTTCATTGAAATCCCTGACCTCAAGCGTGGCTGTATTGAAACGAACCACAAAGTCTCTTAGTGTCTCTGTCTCACCTTGTTTGATTGAGAAGAGACTGTCGGATGTCCATGGCGGTCTTCAGCTTGTGCTGAAATAAGCCATGAAAGAATGTTCAAGCTGCTCAAAAGAGTTAATGCTCTCCGACTGAAACCCGAAATATCAGGCTCGAGCAGCCTTCCAAAGAGTTATCGGGAAGGCAATGCATAAGAGGGCATCAGTTGCCCCCTGGATCATCATGAAAGCTTTATAGCTCTCCAGATGGTCAATCGGGTCGGTAGAGCCATTGTATGACTCCATCTGCGGCATCTTGAACCGAGAAAAAATCGGTTCATCCAAGATGCGTCAGGAAAGAGACTGGGCAGTGTGAAAATCATAGTCATTGGAAGACTTTCGACTTTCCAGTTGAAATCAGACGAGCTGACGATCAATTTCTTGAAACTTGAGTTCATAGTCATTAAGTCGTCGTTGCTGAAAAACTCTAAGGGTGAAACCCCCTGAAGAATTCGAAGAAGGAGAAGCAGAAGGCATCCACAGCCATTTCTCCTTCTTGATACTGTGTGCATGAGAAGGAGAGGGAGAACGCCGTGAAGGATGGGTGGCACGATGAGAGTGCCAAGAATATGGTTGTCTATCTTGGTGGAAGTGTCGAGACAGTCGCTCCAGAGATGAGGAGGGTGAATTCCGCGGAGGATGGCGGCCGTGCCTAGACGGCATTGACTGGGCCACTGATTGCTTCACTGGCGGCTGCTACTGTTGGGTTTGCTGCTGTTGGAGGCTTTGAACCGTCTCCATCAAAACTTTCATTTGCTATATGAGTGCAGCAATCATGCGTCCATGGTGACCACAAGACGCGAGGAACTGGGTTTTGCCATTGGAGGTGGGGAACAAATATCTTTTCGATGGGAAGACTGCCTCGCCGATCCAGTCGAATGCTGAGCTCTAGTTCTCGGCATGGTTGGCTGTAGTTTTCCTTCTATCTGGCGCGCTAATCTGTTGCAGCCAACTCCCTGTTGTTTATTGCCAGTGAAGAGCACCTGCAAGACAAAGTTCTCACAGACTGGAGTTGTGTCCGATGGGGACCCTCCGATGCTTAAGTCAGAGAGGGGTTTGTGAATAGCTAATGAGAATGTTGAGAGTGGCAGAGTGTTGGCCCAAAATTTTTTTACCAGTACTGCTTGTTTACCTTTCCTTTTATAGATGATTTTGATGTAACCGTTGAGCACGTGGTCCCATTTTTTATGGTGCTAGATTATCGGACCATAATTATGAGTTAGTGGGCTATTTATTCCCATTAATGGCCGTAACATGTAGTCGATAATTGTTCATAATGGTTAGGATATGTTGAGTAGATTGGCCGACTATATGTCGGTAATACTGATCGTCGGTAGAGGTAAGTCGGTAAAAGATCTGAATTACCATCGGCTGGTAACTCTGATATGCCGATGGTCTTCAGTCGGAAGTCATTTGTTGTTGGTCAATAATAACCAACTGTCAGTCGATCAACCGATTATGAGTCGGAGTAATATGTTCATTCAATCGATATAGAGTCGGAGTCGGAGGTCGTTTGATTTATCTCAACGTGCCTTATCTTCCAACCAACCTATTTTTTGATACACGTTCCAGATTCTGATTACTAAATTTAAAAGCAAGATGTGACATAAAAAAAAAGGAAAAAAAAAAAAAAGCTTGGTTGACCTGTTAAATGTAATACTCTCTCCTCCGTGCACTCGTCAAGTCGTCATCTAGCCATGTTGTATTTAAATCACCCATGGTCCATATCTGAGGTTGCGAGAAATTCCATATCTTTTGGCAAGTTTTTTAATCAGCTAATATTAAGCCCAAACATTTTTAATCTGCTCAAAATCACTTGCTGCAAGGTTCCAGCTACATCAAATAATTGCGAGAAGTTTCGCTGCCAAGTTTCACATGTCGCAATGCATGAGTTTCCAGTTGCCACGTTTGTGGGCTATGTTATGCCCATTAGAAAATTTCCATCTTCATGAAATCTTTGTAATGAGAATCCTCCAGGAGCACACAAATAGTGATAAAAAAACGAATTCGAGTAAGTTGGATCCAGATTTGTCGACCTTGTCTGACATTGACCGGTCTCACAACAGTAGGACCTACGGTGGGGGCCTGTAGGTAGAACTAGGAGGTTTGGATCTAGAACAATATATAAGGATCCAACCTTCTAGATCTATTGGATCCTCTCTTAGTTTCCTCCCTCCGATCAGTAAATATGCACATCCTTCAGTACGTTTTATTTGAGCTTGGGCCTCAAAAAAACAAAATAAAATTCATGTGAGGAACAACTACTCAAGAAAAAGAACATTAGGTGATGAACTTCATGTAAAATTCATTTCTTATTTTAATTTTTTTCTTCCTCAAGAACCAGGATAGATTGAAATCTGACCTAATAATGGAGTAAATGTTGTTCGAACATGTATTTCTTGCATCAATTTCACTAACTCGACTAGTTCATACCTCATCAATTTACACAAGGCAATGATTGTTACGGTCATGAATATGCAAATCAATTGATTTTTGAGCTAAAAAAAAGGAAAGAAAAATCCAGGCTCCTAAAGATAAATGCAAGAGAATCTATATTACATATATGTCAATCATCCTCCCAACCAATTACTATTAATCAAACAGAAGGAAAAATAAACAAAATGGACCAGGTCCAACCCGATGGCCCAAAAATCCGAGTCATGCATCACGGGCCGATTTGGCCCATTTTGTGAGTCCAAGACGTTTAAATCCAAGAAACACCACAGGCTTCCTTCCATCCTGGGTTCCCTCTCCACCCCTTTTCTTGAAATGATCTCGGTCGGCGGCGGCGGACCACCGTCACCGTTTCCTTCCTTCCTCCTCCTCCTCCTCTTTCATGTCGCCGTTGGCTCGTCCTTTCGCTGTCTGTACCCATCACCTCGCCTTCCCTCAGCCGATCTCCGCCGCCGGCGACTGGTCTGCTTCCTCCGCGACGGCGTTACCGCTTTCCTCTCTTACCCCCGTGTCTTCCAACCGGCTACTCTGTATTACCCCATTTATGCTCCGTTGACGGTGGCTTGCCGGCGATGATGGCTTGAAACATTTGCCAGGTCTTGGGAGTGAAGGGGAAATAGGTTCTGGCCCTTGGAGTGGACTCTTTCGTGGAGAAGAAAGGGGAAGAGAGAAGGGTTTTGGCAGTAGTTCGTGTTGGATGGATCGCTCTTCGAGCTACTGTCCTCGTTGTTTTATGAAGGTATCTCTCTTCCACTTTTGTTGAGAAATAATGCGTTGCTTGCTTTGGGTAAAACCCTATATTGTATTTATTTGATGATTGTTATTAAAGGTTTTGGATTACTATTATGAAGGGACCTTTTTTCCTGCAAAATCTCCAAAAAGGATTGTTTTGTAGATCAATGAATAGCCTAGTCGTACAAGTACCACACATATGGCAAATTCTTGCCCCAGCTCTTCAGTGAGCAAAATCCCTGAAGCATTTGAATAATGGTCCTATTCACACTTTGTTTTGCCCTTTTGTTTGTTGATAAAACCCAGCACATCTTGGTATCTTTTTGTCTAGCATACTCCAAAATGCATATCAAAGTCTACTCAATTAATGATATATTTTGCACAATCCAAGCTGTATGAAGAAGAAGTCTGCTTCTCTAATGGCATCCGAAGTTTTACAGGTAATCAGGATTGCCATCTTACATTCTCCACCATGACCACAAAGATTTCATCATAAACTTTCTAACTAGCTGGTAAATGACCAAAAAAACCCACGGAGGTGCTTTCTGGTGGACGAGAAGAAATTGAGAATCGCATATATAGCCTAAATCTTGCAATTATTCAGCTTATCAATGTTGCACTGAACACAATTGTATACATTAGAGTTTGCATCATTTTGCATGTTTGTCAATGACATCATTTGCAACTTTGATGCATTTTATGTACACCAAAATGACCTACAGATAAAGTTGCATGAGTTTGCCTGATAGGACTCAGATGGCAATATTTGGATTACCCATTTTTCCATCCCTAAGTTGTAAATCACAATCCAAATGGTATCTATCAACGTTATCCTCTTCCATGAATTGGTTATTTGTTTGCTTGAGATCACCATCTTCAAGATACTGCATCTGAAAAAACATCATGTCAAAATTTCTTTGAAGCACATAATAGCAATGCTTGTGTTTACATAGGGCCTAGATAGCAAATCAGCTATCTACCTAGTTTGCATCGGTGGTTGTATAGGTGCTTGGTGATTGTAAGCAACCTTCACTAAGGCCATCATAAATACAAAGATGCAATTCAATGCCCATTGAGATGATATGTTTATTGTACTTGATTATGTTTGGTCTTCTTCATGTATTTGATTAGTATATTTGATCATTGAAAGAATCCCATTCACTTGAAATGATGCATTTGTTGCAACTTAGATTCAGTTTCCAAGTACTTAATGGCCCATGATTAGTTTGGGAGATGATTTAGAGCCTCCTATCAATTTGAATCAAAGGGGAAGGGAGATTGTAGGAAGGTGTGGTGGTGGTGGGAAATTATAGGAAATAGGGTTTCAAGCATGATACGCCATACCATTCCGAATTGGGTATTACGAGGCATATTGTACCATATCGGTTCAGTACCAATACATGGTATGGGGTATGTATTGACACTCGGAGTGTCAAATTAGCCTCCATATGGGATGTATCGACATAGTAATAGGGTGGCACCAGTATGGGGCCTAGTACCAAGATGGTGTACCTTGGTTTCAAATTTTTTTTAGCATTACAGTGATGTCTGGTGGTGAAAGCAGGGGTGGGGCTTTGTTGGAGGGGGAGGGTGGAAGAGGAATATGTTGAAGTAATGGAACAAACAAGGTAATAAGTTTGGCTTTGATACCATATTTAATGCAGACGAGCCACATAAGTTTGCATGAGAGTGTGGAATTTGTGGAAGAAAATCTAAAGATAGGTTAATTGATGGCCCCTTGCCAACTCCTTGAGAGTCTTTGGCCTTGCACCTCTAACCTCTTTTGAAAATACTTGAAGTTTCCGACCTTGCACCAGTTGCCTCTTATGGGATGATAGTTTTAGATCACAACATGCAAGGAATTACTCCAAGCAAGAAATTGAAGAAACACTTCAAAATTTTATTTATAATTAGTTAATGTCAAAAGAGTACCACTAGAACCTTTTTATAGGTGAGATCTCCTTAAGCCAATACATTTTCTAGTTCCTGTGGGGTACAAATGTTTAAAGATAATAGGAGATAAATATTAAACAAATAGTAAAAATAGCTTAACTCATCTAATGTTAGTTTCTACAAGAAAGAAATACAGATGTTTGGAAAAAAATAAATGAAAAATTGTCTAATAAACTATAGGCAATGGAATAGCATTTTTTTTATTTTTCTAGAAGTTCATCAGCATTGGCATGTGTTTGATATATCATTAATAACTTCCTCTCTCTCTTTTTTTTTTTTTTGTGTAATTCAAGATGTATTGGAAAGCTAACTCATCGGCGGATGTTATGGGGCTGACTTACATGAAAATTAATAATTTTGCCGATGTTAGTGAAGCTACCTTTTGGACCGATTTGATTGAATTATCTTTTCTAATGAGGTTGGAGGTGAACTTTAAAATACAAACTTTAAGCTTCAGCAATCCTTGTTTATATGGGTTGCTCTGTTAAGATCTCTTAATAGGATTCTGAATGTCTAACTTAGATGACCAGCAGATATGGGGACCCTTAGCTGCATCAAAGGAACAAGTAGTACCATAGAAGATATGCACTGTGTCTTCAAGTGATCTTTTCTGCAAGATAGCATTGTCTTGCCATGATTCATAGTTGATGAGTGTAATCCTTTCCAAGTAATTGTCCACCTTCAATTTTATCCCTTCATGTAATCATTACTATGACCAATAAGACTAAATCAGCTATATGGGTTGGCTTTATTAATTCACATTTGCCAATAATTCGTATCAAAAGTTGCTTTTTTGATATTATTCTAAGCTTTTTGAAATTTTCTTGTGCAACTTCCATGCACGTTAACAAAAGTCTCTCCTTCCACTTTCTAAACCCTTTTGAAAAGATGGTCTTGTTTCCTTACAGGAGGCTTATTATAATTTTTCTGTATATTGCTCCTTATTTCTCAAAAATGTGCATGATTTCTAAATCTTTTTGAAAAGATGGTACATTTTTGCCGCTCCATGATGTTAAGCAGCCAAAATGCACCCACCTTTGCCTCCTCAATCCTCGCTCTCCCCAGCTTGGTGAAAGCGATGGCTTACACTGATCTTGGTCTTCATGGGAGGCTTCTTATGAGCAGCTTTCTTGCTCTTCTCAACTGTTCTTATGTATAGTGTTGGTGGTTGCGAACTAGAGGATCCAGTCTACCTCTAGACCATAGCCATGAAAATGTTCAACTTGTAGGTCATAGACCTTTGAAAATTTTGAGTCACTCATGGTTGCAAACTGTCTAAGAGCCAATCCTTTTGAATCTTCTTGGTAAAATGTTTTGGCTAATGTTATGAACTTTATGTAGAACCTGATCCGTCACGCTTCTTCTTAGTTGTTTAGTTGTGTGCTGAGAATTCCTCATTGCGGGTGATAAATTGGGATTTGGGCCTATATTTCTTGCTACATCTTATTCAAACCAGTGGATCAAACACCTGCCTCAATCTTGATACATTAGGTCCACCAAAGCATTGTATTCATAATGAGATTGTCAACTTTTCGGGTTTTTGCTATATAAGAGTTCATTAATTGTAGGACTCAATATTTGGGTGTTCCATGATTGTGAGAGCTTGAAAGGCCACTGCCTTCTCCACTAGAGTGATTGTGTTCTTGTATGATTCCGTAGCCGGTGACCTTGGCCCTTAGTTCTGCTAATTTGGTCTTGTGGTATGTCATCCTGTCTCCATGTTTCATGAACTTGGCCTTGAGCTTGCTAGATGGGTGTTAAAGGTGACAAATACATCATCGATGTTGTTTTTGAGTCGCCAAGCGAAGTCCTTCAATCTACAAAGGTGACATTTGAGCACGGTATTTTGATTTTATATTGGCAAGGCCAAGGTATGGGTTGGAGGCCTAGTTGGTCCTCCATATCAGTCTAGTCCTCCCATCCTCCCTTGACAAATCCTCATCATTTTAGAGTAGCCGGGGTTTGATAGGAGTGCTGAAATTGTGGGCCTGGTGATGTTTGATGATGGTGGTGATTGTCTATTGGTGGTGGTGTGGCTTGGATGGATGGTGGTCATGACGGAGGTGCAGTACTGGATGGGGTGGTAGGCAGCAAGATATTTGGTTGCTGCAAAGTTTAGCATCCACACCATTTTGGATTGTGGTGGCTTCGGTAGCGAAGGATAATAGATGTGCAGTAGACTCAGGTGCACTTTCCAGGGGAAACGTCCAAGTTATTTTTCTTATATTTCCAACCATAAATTTTAAAGAAGGATATCCAACCTAATCCACTTATGATAGTGATGACTTACAGCAGGGGTTTACAATTTCAGCAAGAATTTTTTTTACTAGGGACATTTTATGATTAGCAAAACATGGAGAGCTTATCATGGTTAGTATAATAAATGCGAAAACACTTATATTAGCTATCTAAAGGTGGAAAATTTGTTGCAGAAACATGTGAAACCATCTTATATTGTTTGATTCTTCAGACATATGTTCATTTTGCATGGTTATGTTCACCAAATTCACTCCAATGAATTCTGCCTCCATATTGGCCGTTCTCAGGACTTCACCAGGGAAAGTTCTAATGTTTCTGGGATTGAGGCTGCTCCATCTCAGTTTGAAGTTCCAAAGACTGATAATGGTCTGAAAATGAGCAACAATGAAGGTGCCAAAGGCACGACGTGTAAGAGTTAGTGAGCTTGGGGTGGACAATGATAAGGTCGATGATTTTTGAAAGTTTTGATGCAGATTCCAGGACACACATGGCCCAGGTACTGCTTGAACTTAAGATAACACCATTATGTGTAACCTCTTTTCTTGATATCAGCATGTATGATGCATGCCTATTCATTATCTCCAGGCCTTACATAAGGCTTCAAAGGGAGGTTTTGACTAGGAAGAAGACCTTCAGACTCTATCATATTAGAGTCTGTAGATTGAGACAGAAGTTGCATTGTGTCCGATAAGTATGAATATGCACACGTGAAGCTTAAGATGGAAAATGGAACATGCACACGTGAAGGTTAAGATGGAAGATGAAGTGCTACCAAAAAGGTTAAAATTTTGATATTAACTGATGGTTTATTGGAATTCCATGTTCCATCCCTGACAAACTTTTGCATTGTGCTCGATGAAGTATAAACTTGCACTCATGAAGCTTGAGATGGAAAATGAAGTGCTACCAAAAATGTTAAAATTTTGATATTAACTGATGGTTTATTGGAATTCCATGTCCTATCCCTGACAAAAGTTTGCATTGTGTTCGATGAAGTATGAACTTGCACCCAAGAAGCTTGAGATGGAAAATAAAGTGGTACCAAAAAGGTTAAAATTTTGATATTAACTGATGGTTTATTGGAATTCCATGTTCCATCCCTGACAAAAGTTTGCATTGTGCTCGATGAAGTATGAACTTGCACTCATGAAGCTTGAGATGGAAAATGAAGTGCTCCCAAAAAGGTTAAAATTTTGATATTAACTGATGGTTTATTGGAATTCCATGTCCCGTTCCTGACAAAAGTTTGCATTTTGTTTGATGAAGTGCGAACTCACACCCATGAAGCTGGAGATGGAAAATGAGGTGCTACCGGTTGAAATTTTGATATTAACAGATGATTTATTGGAATTCCATGTTCCACCCCTGACAAAATTTTGCTTCTTATTGCAGCAAATTCTCATGATTCATCAGATGTGGAATGGAAGCCTTCACAGTTGACCAAACTGAGAAGTTTGAATTTGATGAACTACCTTGACGGGAATGATGACCAAACGGTGCAGCAATAACTTCAACCCAAGGGGGCTGATGGAGGCAAAAATAGTAGTATGAAACCTCATGACGTTAAAATAAACCGGGCAGATGAAACCGGTGCCTCTGTTTTGGCTAGGTTCCGAGTTCTAACAGATTGCTCTGGTAATTTAAAATGGCATTTTAAAGTTTTGAATTCCATGAATATTGGAGGTTGCATGGGAACAAAAGAAGCTCTACATTCAGCCCTTGCTGCTGGACTGAATTGCCTGCCGGCAAAGCTTACTGATTTGGGGTTTAGTCAGCAGAATCAACAATCATGTACTCATGATGAACCTAGCAGTTAACTTGAAATCCTGTGAAGTAAACACAAACCAGACAGATGTGGCTGATTCCTCTGTTATGGCTTGACTGAGTTAAAGGACAAGTAGATGCTCCAAACTACCAGTGCAGCAGAGTATCCAGAAAAGCTGGACTCTGGATGCTGGAGGCTGCTTGAAAACAAAAGAGATGGTGTGCAGAATTTATATACAATGCAATTACAGCTGGTGTCAAGTACCTGCCAGCAAAGATTTCTGATTTCGCTTTTATTCAGCAGAATCAAGAGGCATGTACTCCAGATGAACCTAGCAGTTGTAAGCCTCGTGATGTAAAGACAAACAGGGCAGATGAGGTTGATTCCTCCTCTGTCATGGCCTGACTTGGAATTCTAAAAGGATGGATTGATATTTTAAACTCTACCAACTTGGGGGAGCATCCCGTGCTTCTCGACTCTGTAGATGTTGAAGGTTGCTTGGGAAGAAAGGATGCCTTGTGCAGCTTTCCTTTTTTAAGTTGTGAAAATACTGCTATGCAGAAGTCAGAGAACTACACGCTGACAAGGGTTGCTGGCTTGAGCTTCCTGCAGAAGAACAGCGTATCTGAAGATGAACCCAGCAAACATATCAAAGCTTGCTGACTCCAGCTTCATGCAGAAGAACAGCATATCTGAAAATGAAACCAGCAAAAGAAGTCAGTACCATCAAAAACAAAAAAAGTTCAGTACAGGAGCAGTTCCAACATCCAGCTTCTTGATACAAATGCCAATGATGAAATTGAACTGTATCCAAACAACAATTCAGAGTCCAGAGTCTCAGAATCTCCTGTAAAAGGCAAAAGATAAGCTTTAGCCAGCAATATTTTCTATCATTTGTTTCAAGAAATTAAACTATGAAGCAAGCGAAACCAAATCCAAGAATCACAAAGCTGACCAACTTGATTCTTGTTAAAAATTTTGTATAAAGATTTCAAACTTTTCAATTATTATTATTGACCTGATTGAATCGAGTTGGATTTGGGTGATAGGTTGTGGGTGGAACCAGATTTCAAAATTTTCAATTATTTCTTTCCTTATTGAGTGGCTTTATTGGGTCCTTAATAGCTCGATAATTCTGCTTTTTATTGGATGCCATGGATTAACAGCAGAGAAAAGCAGGAATTGCTTGATGGTGGGTTGAAAGAAGAAAGGGTAACCGCTCTAATGTCATGTAGAGAATACAAGGAAGAGAGAATTTGAAAAGGCCACCGATGTGATATTTGGTGTATCATCAATACCTCTAAATTACTATATGGTTAAGGTAAATAATAATAAATTATTACTATATTTGTAGAATCTTTTCATGAATATTATGGACTTCAAACTCCTTCCATCAATATCATGATTTCAAATTTAATCAAGCTTGCCATGAGCTTTCATTATTGATGTGATCATAATTCTCGCTAGTCTTACCATTTTTGAATTCTTTATCACACTCTCCTTAATTTGGGGAGACATATGTTAACTGGCAACGATTAGCCGAGGAAACAACCAAAAGTCTGAAACTGTATGTAATGTTTATTGGTTAGTTTTCACAATAAGGTTAATGCTCATTATTAGACGTCTAGGAACAAAATGACAAATTCTTGAATTGTTGGGCTCTCAACTGTTAAAAGACGGGAGACTGCGAGAAGGCGAGGGAAGCCGAAAGGTTTGGTCCCATCAAACAGCAAAACCTGTGACATCACTAGTGGGCTGCTGTACCGAAGCTGCCATGGGTTCTGTCCACAGTGAGAAGGCCCATGAAGAAGGTTAAAAGAAACAAAGCTCTGGAAATTATTTCACATTAAACATTCCACCGCCAAATCTCGCCCGCCAACTAAAGACGATTACTGGACCGGATACGTCGGCCAACCCCGTACCTTTGAAAAGTCCTCGGCCTCTCTCCCTTCTCATATATGTATATATATTCTTCTTCTCTACTGTTCCTGTAATTGTCTCGTTCCGTACGCGTACACAGCAAACATCCCTTTAAGATGACAACGTGCCTCTCCCTGATTGTCAAACATGCGTGGCTCAATGGCCAACTCTCGGCACCCCACCCCGGCCCATCAAAAGAGGGGCAAAATAAAAGAGATTAGTATCTATTTATCTATATATCTATCTATCTATCTACCTATTTATATATAATAATAGCCAGCCAGCACACAGCACGCGTCGTTTTAAAATTGAAGGAAGAGGTATTTAAGCCGTAGTTTAAAAGGTGGGTTGGCGTTAATAAATAGAGCGCGTTGGCAGAGCGGCATGGGGACAGCTGCGGCTGTTGATCTGCAGTACATTTTTAGCGCATTGCAACCAGCAGCAGCAAACAAAGACAGTTTGTCTCTGCCTTCTTCGCGTTCCACACTACTACCTACCAACAGCTTGCTTATATGCTTCAAAGTAACTCTGGGTCTCCCCCAGCAGTAAATATGTTCATTGCCATTCTCCCTCTCTCTCTCTCTCTCTCTCTATCACTCTCTATGGAGAGTTTCTTTCTTACTCTCTCTCTCTCTCTCTCAAGCTAGTCGTGAGGACAGAAAGCGACCCAACAGCGAAGCCTCAACGGTTTTCGCAGGGGAAGGTGGGGGTGGGGAGAGCTGACCGGGCTGCCCGGATATTGGAAACGGGCAGGAATTATTTGGGACTTCGCGCCCGCCAGCAGTGGAAACCCCCACACCCCATACCCCTCGAAGGGGACCTAATTGTTGGGGTGTTGGATTACATACATGGAAGGATTTACTTAAAGGTTGTGGTGTATTATGATAGGTGGCATCTAGTAGTAGCTGGCTATTTGTAGCAATGTGAGTGGAGGGATTGGGTGGAGGGACAAACAAGCAGCTGGTTGTAACTGTTTGTTTGCAAGGGCTTTGCCTTCTTTCTAGCTACACTTTTTATGTGTGTGGGTTGTGCGTTTGTTATCATCTAAACATGGCCAGTATGGACTAAAACGGTAAGCTTGAAAAAATGGGATTTCAGGCCTCTGTCTTTATAGAAGGGGAATAAAAGGAGAGAGGGAAGTTGTCAGAATTGATAGAAGGGGGGGCAAGTGGAAAAGTGGAGTGGGGAGAGAAAACGGCCGAGAGGAGAATTATGGGAGGAAGAGGATGGAGTCTTTGGATTTTTTTTCCTCTTTTTTTGAAGGGATGTGGTCCAAGGCCTAGTAGTGTCTTATATTTAATGAATGTGAAAGCTCACCATGATGCCCCATACACTCATGCTAATATACAAGACAAAGCCCTCTCATCTGAATAAATGATGACAGAGGGTTAATTTGCAGAGAGAGAGAGGAAAGAAGGAGTGAGAGGGAGGTAGTAGGAGGCGGAGGAGGAGAGGTCCCCATTGAGCTAGCTTCTATTTTTTAGGCCATTGCCCAACTGGTTCATAGATGTCCACTTTTGAAGACCGCTCCCTCTCTTCCTATCTCTCTACATAGATGTCCAAGAGAGTGATGGGTTGGTTCCACGCCCTCCCATAGGAGAGGCTGGGGACATTCCAAGTGGCACCAACCCACTTCGCAATCCTGGTCGATAGAGATACCCAGGGAAATGGCATCTTGCAAGGGGCTCCCAATACCGGCCAGGAATAACATGACCCCTTGCACCACCTGCATGGCTCCGAAGTCCATATCTCCTCCGGCCATTGGTGGAGATCTACCAAACCACCCGCTTGGCTCGCAATTGGTACCACCTTCTAACAATGGCATCCCAGCAAATTCCATCCGGGCCCTGCAACGCGGAAACTGGACCTGTTCCCTGTGCAAGGTTCGCACCTTATCTGCCCATGGTCGCTGGCTGGTCCCCCACCTGGAATCACTCTCAACTTTGCACCACTCGGTGTTTAGCCGGGTCCCACAAGATCATCACTATTCACTAACCAGTGGTAATGGGGTGTAAAACTTTCTTAGCAAAAAAAAAAATTGGGTGTGAAACTAATGAATGGTGCCTCTACGATAGCATGTGCCATTGTACCATATCTCCAACTCCGCTGTCATCTTCCAAGAAGGTCCCCCACCATGAGGGGAGGCACGCATCACGGTGCCGCCCTCTAGAGTGGTCTCATGGGATGGCTAAGATTCTCTCAGGGCCTGTCGCAATCTATGGCAGTGGTGCAGCTCCTTGACCTCCCCATTTGCTGTGTAGAGCTTAGGAGATATGGACACTGCTGTCTTCTACGAGTGCAAAGGAAATTGGAAAGGCCCAAGGATTGCGGGTGGTAGGCAAGGAGTCTTTTCTGGGTTTTGGGGGGGGGGGTGGTTAGTTGTTAAAGAGGAGACGCACATCGGTTAACGTCCCTTTTGGGCTACATGGAAATGGAAAGCCCTTATTCTATTCTCTGCTGGCAAAAGAGCCCTTCGGTTGCAGTTTTATGATAAAAGTCTGCTGCCTTCATTTAAGATCACTTCCTTTTTACTGTTTGCCGAATTGGTGCAATCCATCTTTAGCTTTCTATCCAACTGTATGCGCATAAATGCTCAAGCATCATGATGGTATGTGCCGTTGGCCTACTCGTCCATCTTTGTCAAGCTCGGCATGCCATCCTGTTTTAACTTATCTAGGCAGTAGACCTGTGGCTATGGTTGCTGAGGTAGTACATCAATTAATACCACATATTAGAATATGAAATGAAGTAACTGGTAGAGTGTTTATCGCCCTACCCCCTGAAGATCTCGATGCTACCATCCTATGCTAATTAAAATCAGTAATGAACTATATATAAAGTACGCAAGTGATAGATGAAATAAATACATTAGTAAATATTCATAATCCTGCTCAGTTATTTTCGATACGTTTTGTGCCAAGTATTCACATCATAAAAGTTAACCTACTTCAAAAATGTTCGAGACAATGCCGTATGACATATAACCTAGAGTTATCTCAACTGATACGAATCCTTATAACCCTGTATATAGATGCAAAAATCCAGTTTCCAAGAATGCTACAAGGTAAAGTAAATATCCAATTCCTTGAATATGATTGATTTATTTCCTATTCTAAGGAGTGATGTCCTATTCAAAGAGACCAATTATATGTTTGACATATGTTGTAGATATAACTAGTTATAAGAGATATAAAATGATTAGACATTTTTTGCCTCCGAGAACTTAGTGGTTTATCACCTTCCAGCAAAAAAATTTATTGGATAACATAGTGGTTTATCAACATTCAAAAAATTAGACAATCTCAAATAAGGAAGTGAATTTTATTGAGATTGTCTAATTTTTTGACCACTAGATGCATATGCTAAGAGTCTCTAAATCATATAATTTTTGGTACGAGATAATTTTGAGACAGTAGATCTTATCCAACATCTTAGATCATCATGTAGGACTTTTATTGTTCAATAGAAACCTAATTGGATTAAGTGGAGATCCACTCGAATGTAGCCAAATCTAGCTCTCTCTCTCTCTTTCTCTCTCTCTCTCTCTCTATATATATATATATATATATAGGTAGACTAGGCTCCGATCGATCGGATTTCAGTTTATATTCGGTTGACTCTCCAGCCATTGGATCGGAGCGCATCTCCAAGACTCTCCTAAAAAGCAAACGGAGGACTTCTCTCACCCGTTAGCTGATCTGACATGTTAAAAAAAAAAAGATGACAAAGATAGAAAAAAAGCGCATGTTTACTGTGATGCGACGCCACCCCACACGCATCCCCCCACCTAGTTTATGTTTATTATTTAAAATTTATATTTATCCTTCAATAGTTTGTGTTTATTTTGTAGGACTTTATTTATCATGGGTGGATCCTACGATCAATCAATTTTTGAATCTGAATTTGTGTTTATCCTGAAAAGTTTCTATTTATCAAATGAGTTTGCATTTATTATTCGTAGTTTTTTTTATCTGCGCAGAGTTTGTGTTTATTATTCATATTTTTATTTATTATTTAAAGTTTATGTTTATCCTCCGATAGTTTATATTTATTTTCATAGGACTTAGTATTTATCCTCCTTCTTTCTAGTTTATCGTTAAAAAATCACTTAACTTTTGAACGATGAGTTTTTGTTTATTCTGAAAATTTTTGTTTATCGGCATGAAATTTGTATTTATTATTTATAGTTTCTACATTACAAGAAAAGTGAGTTTTTACGATGAATTTATTTGCGACAAAAATATTTTCATCATCAATAAATTATTTATGATAAAAATTAATTTTCATCACTAATAATAAAATATTTATGAAAAAAATTATTTTTCATCGCAAATAGCTCCATATTTGTGATGAAAAAAATAATTTCATTATAAATACCTATTATTTATGATGAAAATAATCATCATAAAATATTTTCATCATAAATAATTTTAGTATTTGCGATGAAAACTAATTTTTTGTCACAAATACATGTTATTTACAATAAAAATTTTTGTCATAATATTTAAAAAAAATAAAAAATTTAAAAATTTAAAAATTATATATTATTTGCGATGAAAAGATTACATCGTAAATAATGAGTATTAGCGATGAAAACTAAACTTTCGTCGTAAATACTAATTATTTACAATGAATAATTTTATCGCTAAAATTTGAAAGAAAATAAAAAATTTAAAAATTTAAAAATTATAAATTATTTATGATGAAGATATTACGTCATAAATACTTGAGTATTTATGATGAAAAAAATTTTCATCATAAATATTAAATTATTTATGATGAAAATATTTCATTACTAATAATGAAAAAAATTGAAACATATTAAAAATTTAAAAACTATAGATTATTACGACTAAAATGTTACATCGCAAAAACATGATTATTTGTGATACTCCCATATTTATGATGAACAGTTTGCATAGCTAATAATTTAAAAAAATTAAAAATTTAAAAATTTAAAAAATATAAATTATTTGCAAAAAAATTACGTCGTAAATAATCCTTTATTTGTAACGTAATTCTAATTTTTCATTGCAAAAACTCAATGATTTATGATGAATATTTTTCATCGCTAATATGTGAAAAAAATAAAAAAATTTAAAAATTTGAAAACTCGACTATTAGTGATAAATTTTTTTTATCATAAATAATTAACGTTCCATCGCTAATACTTAAGTTTTTACGATGAAAAATTTATGTCGCTAATATTTAAAAATATTTTAAAAATTTAAAAATAACAGATTAGTTGTGAAAAATATTAAGTCATAAATAATGCTTATTTACGACATAAATTCAATTTTCATCGTAAATACTTATCTATTTACGATGAAAATTTTCATCGTTAATATTTTAAAAAAATAAAAATTATTAAAAATTCAAAATTTTTGGATTAGTAGCGATGAATTTTTTTTTCATCATAAATAATTAATTATTTGAGACGAAAACATTGTAAATTCTTCTTTATAACACAACAAGTTATTACTGCAGCTTTTCTATACTCCTAATCTTACTCTTTTTATTTATATGCTAGCTAGAACATAATCTTTATTTTGTTTTTTCCTCTCTTTTTCTTCTGTACTTTATCCATATCCTCTTTGGAGCTGTACTTTTCTTTTCAACTCTACTTTCTTTTGATTAACTTGCCGGTTTTTGTTTCGAAACTAGCATTGTTTAATTTAATAAGTTCTGATGAAGCTCTTGTACTTTGTTGAATAGATTAGGTTGGTTTGGTAGGCAAGGTTTCTATTGTTGGTGTATGTACGGTACCATATTGATTCATGAAAATGGTTCATTTTTCTCTAAACTAATGTCATACCATATTAATCTGAGTTCGAGTCAAAAGAAGTTGCTCAGTATCGGTGCTAGGCAAATTAATCATATGATCTACTATTATAGTATGTACTATATATCACTACTTCCATATCTTAATATAGAAGTGGGTCTACAGTTTAGCTGAATCACCTTCTTGTCAATTCTTACGGCTAGAATTGTTTTTGTATTTTGATTTTTGGGATGTCAAAATTCGGCTATCTTTATTCGTGCACATTATTATATCTATAAAATTCAACATATTGCCCACATGTATTTTTCTTTCCTGTCCACTGGAAGTCTTTTTCATCATTTTCTTGGGCTTATTTTTCAAATAATTTCACATAAGTTATATCCTCAGCAATGCAATGAACATGGCATACATGATTGTTTCGAGTGGAAAAAGTGTTTAATGTCATAATCTGCTCCTTGACTAGTTCGATGTAAATCAAGTAGTAATATTCACAATATCCTTCTAGTGGAATCTATTATGGCTTCAATAGATGCTTCTACCATTATTATGAGCTAAGGGGGTGTTTGACATATAAAAATTAGAGAGGGGGTGCGTGCTGGTGGTGTTTGAAATATAAAAAATTATGGGTCATAAGAAGCAAAGCTTGGAACACCCAGATCGTCCCTCATAACAACCCTATTTATCTTTAGACTATGATCCCTATCTTTAACCTATCCTCCAAAAATAATATTGAAGCCTTAAAGGCCATCAAGTTGCTGAAGAAAAATTTTAGAATATATATATATAGTAAAATAATATCTATTTCAATTTTTTTCATAAAAAATAATTAATGATGAAATTAATTTTTATTGCTAATAAGATAATTAATGATGAAATATTTTATTTTCATCATAAATTTTTTAAAAAATTAGGATAATTTTTTTTTCAAAAATTATTAGCGATGAAAATATTTTTCCATCGCTAATAACCTAATTAACGACGCAAAGCTTTTCATCGCAAATATTTTTTTTTGATGGAAATTTTTTTTTAGTAGAAAAATAAGGTAATTTTTTTGGCAGAAATTATTAGCGATGAAAATTTTTTTGTGGTTAATAGGCTTATTAACGATAAATTTTTTTTCATCGTAAATAATATTTTTGATGCAAATTTTTTATCGAAATTTTTTTTTAAATTATTAGCGATAAAAATTGATTATTGACGATGAAAATTTTATCGCTAATAGTTCGCGACCCATCAAGTCCCATCGTGAAACCCATTTTCTTCCCCTCCCCCCCACCCTGTTTCACATGAAATCTGTTCCCCCCTCCCCCTCTCTGCTCTCCCCCCTCTCCCTGTTGCCGCATCCGCCGCCGTCCATGTCCGTCCGCCGTCCGTCGCCATCATCCACCATCGTCCATCGCCGTCCGTTGTCGAAGGTAAGGATTTTTTTTTTTTTTTGGGTGTTTTCTCGGGCCACCGGAGGGCCGACGGGGATGGGGTGGGTGGGCCGACGGTGACTGTGATCGAGCCAACGGAGATGGGGACTAGGGTCGGGGAGGGTGTCGGCGGCGAGGAGGGAGGAAGGGAAGAGAGAAAGGAGGGGGAAAAAGAAAAGAAAGGAAAAAAGAAAGAAAAAAAAAAGGAGAAAAAAAGAAAAAGAGAAGATCAAGCGGAGAGGGGGCGGCCATGGAGACAGGACGAGAGGGTGTCGACCGACATAGATGGGGGCGACCGGGGGAGATGGGGCTGGGGAGGGGGCGCCGATGGTCGGGGGAGACGGGGCCAGGGATGGGGCCTGTCGGCGGCCGAAGGAGACGGGCCGGAGACAGGGCCGCTGGTGGCTGGGGAGACGCGCCGCAGAGGGGGGCTGGCGGTCGGGGGAGATGGGGTTGGGGAGGGGGCCTGTTGGCAGCCGAAAGAGACGGGCTGGGGACATGGCCGCTGGAGGCTGGGGAGATGGGGCCGGAGGGTGTCGGTGGCGAAGATGGGGTCCGGGGGGGCGATCGAGGAGATGGGGTCGGGGAGGGTGTCAGTCAGTGGAGATAGGGTCGGGAGGGGGCGGTCGGGGGAGACGGGGGCCGGAGAGGGTGTCGACCGATGGAGATGGGGCCGAAAAAATTATTTGATTAATTATATTTTTGTATAATTTTTTAGTATTACGGCTGAAATTATTTAATTATTTGATTAATTATTTTTTACTAACACAATATATATTACTATTACTTATTATAATTTAATTATTTTATGTCTATTTTATATATTTTTATTTATTATAATTAAATATAAAAATATTTTTATTTTAGAAAAATGTATTAAAATTTTTGATAAAAATTTTAATATGAAGTTATTATTTTTTGATAAATTAAAATCCATCTTCGAATGCATGTTTAGAGATAGTAGTTAAATTACATTGAGTCATAGATTCTCGTTCAAGAGTCTATCTTCATGAGATCGACTCTTGGATGTCCCGTATTCAAACTTTTTAAAAAAATAATAATCTTATTATTGTTAATAGTTGATATTTTATTTTATTATGTGGTATTAGTAGTTATCTGTTTATTGTTCTCCGAGTATATAGTGGATAGGGTGCATAGGCACCATATTCACATCATATATTTGGAGAACCATGGAGAGATACTGTCAAAATTTTTACAAAAATGAGATGAAATATCACTAATAACAATAATAAGATTATTACTTTTCTGAAAGAGATAGAGCCACACCCTTAGTAATGATTTAAATAGATAGGATCATATATTTTTACTTTATTAAATTGATGGAAAGATATTTTTGTGCTATTGTTTAGTCTGTATTTTTTAATATATGTTATTTTGTATAAAGTGATCCGTGTCTGGATCTGGATCAGATTTTGGTCGGAATTCGGATTGTGATTTAGTCCGAAATTTAGATTGGGATCCAAAATATCACTGAACTTTTTTTTGGTTGTTAATGATTGTGTTTGTTGTTGGATGGATATCAACAAAAATTGGATGAATGCTAAAGGTATTTTTTTGCCTGAATATCGAAAAGGAGTTTGAGATTTTATTGAGTTTGCACGGCATAAGGCTGACAGTACTAATCGGATAAAGTGTCCATGCAAGAGATATGTCAATATGATATATCGTCACATAACACTTATTGAGGAGCTTCTGCTATATTGTGGTATGGATAAGAAGTATACTTGTTGGATATGGTATGGGGAAGGAGATCCGAATGAAGTGATACATGATGTTGACGATACTGAAGATGATAGTGATGCTGCTGGACCTATCGAACATGATGGTATAGGAGAATTATTAGATGATTTATATTAGGATGCTTGTTCAAATATACGCATGAGTACTACTGCATCTGAAAGTAATTCTGATCATGAATATAATATCCGGCTTGAGGTAGAAGGACTTCTGAATAGTTTGCAAAGCTTATAAGGATGCACGAGAGCCACTCTATCCAAATTGTATAAAATTTTTTAAGTTAGAGTTTTTGATAAAATTACTTTATATTAAAATCATGAACTGATGGAGTCAGAAGTCATTTGATCAAATTTTGATATTGATTAAAGCAGCTATTTTTGATGGAGAGAGACTTTCGAAATCATATTCTGAAGCAAAAATATATATGCGAAAATTGAGACTTGACTATATTTCTATACATGCCTGCAAAAATGACTGTATATTATTTTATAACGATAACGAACAGGCAACTGAATGTCTGAAATGTGGTGAGCCTAGATACAAAATCGATAATAGGAAAGCAAAGAAGACACTTCAAAAGATTTTGAGATATTTTCTATTGATTTCAAGACTTCAAAGATTGTATATGTCCACAAAGACAGCTGAAGAAATGAGATGCATTATCAGCAGCGGGTTTCGGAGGCGAGGGTGAGATCCATCGAAGAACCTCGCTCTAGAGCATTGGAGACGCGAGCACTCAGGATAGCATCTCTGTATCGAGATACCAGCCGGCTACATCAGGCCCATTGGAGATGGTGCGAGCTGTGGCAGACTGAGCTGGACATCATATGCCGCAGCTATGCTTCTGTGACGCTCTTCGATTGACGTCACGTTCTACCAGCTCAGAGAGAGATTTTCTACACCCACTTACAGATAAAATAAATTATATTATAAATATTTAATTTACATAGTATTCTTCTAATATTTGTTATTGATAGGGTGTATTCGGCATCATTGATTTTGAGGAGGATCGTGTGAGACGAGCCGTGGACACTCATTTATTGTTACGTTTCAAAGATTATCGCCATCACATATATCAGCATTGGTACCATATGGTGCAGGACCATGAGGAAGAGGCAGCACGGCAGCAGTCCTATGACAGCATCACTATGGATGACTGGACTATCATATGCCGGCATTACAAGGATTCGGCATATCAGGTTACACATGCAAACTTCTTCTTTTTTTAGAGTTTAATGATTGAATCATTTATTCTTAAATTAAATTTATTATCTACTAATTTGACTGGTAACCGTACAGAGAAGGTGTGTCCAAAATGTTGTGAATCGGACGAGACAGATCGTATCGTATTGTGGGGGTTCGAGGTCGTTCGCTCATGGAGCACATGGTAGGTAATTTTTAATTAGTATATAATATTTTAGTTATTTAAAATTTTTTAATTAATTCTCAAATTATAGAGAGATGCTGAGAGTGGCGAGCTTCCCGGTAGGATCGATATCTACCAGTGAACCCACCAGTAACGGTCAGAGGAGTGGACGACGGAAATCAGAAGCTCTTTGTAAGTTTTTTTAATTATTTTTTTATTTACAGTCTAATTTTTATTATAAAATTAAAATAGCTATAACTTTAATTTTCAGGACCGTATGACAGACATGAGATCCCAACCTATCCTTGAGGGCTCGATCTCACCCACAGATGATGAGATTTATGATCAGATGCTTGTTACGAGACTCTGTTATGTTAGGGGCCTAGGGTCTAGGATCACTGCTCCCTCATTCTTATGCTCATCTAGGACTGACATCCATTCTGCGTGCGAGGCTCAGCTGACGGAGGTGCAGAGACAGACTGGGGAGGATCGACAGTAGGCTGTCGTAGATTGACAGCAAGCTGAGCAGCGAGCTCAAGAGTTGGCTGCACGCATCGACCAGTATCAGTGCTCCAGATCTAGATGATGGAGCGGATGATACAGATGGAGCAGACGATACAGCTGATGAGGCAGCAGCAGGTCAGTCCGAGCTCTTTCGAGCACTCTCTTTTCCCAGCTCGTTCTCTAGATGCCAACACTTGACAGCTTCTTCATGTACTTTTTATTTTTATTTTAAATATCTTATAAATTTAATTTAATATAATAAAATAATAAAATTTATTTGTTAGTTTATTGTATAAATTTTTATTTTTATTTTTTTTAATTTATAAAAAATATTATAGTTATAAATTAAAAATATATATTCATAAATATTTTTTTTAAAATATATTTAAATTATTAGTGATGAAATTATTTCTGATGAAATATTCATCATCAAAAATATTTTAGTATGATAATTTATTTTTTTTAATAAATATAAAATTATTAAAATTTTATATATAATTAATAGCAATGAAAAATTATTCATCATAAAAATTATTAGGGATAAAAATTTTTATCAAAAATTATCATATTTATGATGTAAGTTTTTCATCGCTAATATTATTTAAATTTAATTTTTAAAAATTTTATTATTAAATTAGTAACGATGAAAAATTTTATTACAAAAAAAGTTATTTGCCACGTAAATTTTTTGTCATTAAAAATTTTTAAATATTTCATTTCAAAAAAAATTAATTAAATTAATAGTGATAAAAAATTTTATCACTATTAATTTTTTATTTATTAGAAAATTATAATTTACTGCAAATATTTTTTTTATGATTAAAATATTTCATCAAAAATTTTTAACGATGAAAATTATTCATCGCAAATAAGAATTATTAGTGATGAAATATTTTTTTCATCAAAAAATATTATCAACGACATAATTATTTATGATGAATAATTAAAGATGAAAATTTCATCACTAATAACTATTAGCGACGAAAATAGGTTATTAGCGACGAAAAATTTTTATCACTAATAATCTATTTTATTGTAGTACTATTTATTATTTAAAGTTTGTATTTATTATTCATAATTTTTATTTATTATTTAGAGTTTATGTTTATCTTCTAATAGTTTGTGTTTATTTGGATAGGACTTAGTGTTTATCATCCTCTCTTGTGTTTTATTCTGAGTATATCATTGGATCATTCAATTTTTGAACTCTAAGTTTATGTTTATCTTAAGAAGTTTCTATTTATCGACATAAAGTTTGCATTTATTGTTAACAGTTTCTGTTTATCTGCATAGAGTTTGTGTTTATTATTCATAGTTTCTATTTATTATTTGAAGTTTGTGTTTATCCTCTGATAGTTTGTATTTATTTTTATAGGACTTAGTATTTATCCTTTTCTCTTGTTGTTGTTTATCATGGGTGAACTTAGGATCACTCAATTTTTGAACCTCGAGTTTGTATTTATCCTGAGAAGTTTATGTTTATTGGCACAGAGTTTACATTTATTATTTACAGTTTCTATTTTTTGGCACAAAGTTTATGTTTATTATTCGTAGTTTTTATTTATTATTTGAAGTTTATATTTATCCTATGATAGTTTATATTTATTTTCGTAAGATTTAATATTATTTTTATTTATCGTGGGTAGACGTAGGATCATTCAATTTTGAACCACGAGTTAGTATTTATCCTAAAAAAATTTTGCTTCGTCTTTGGATGCGCGCGTATATTTTAAGAAGTGCCTACACTTCTGGCTCCATGAATTTACTGCATGTCTACATGTCTTCGAAAAGGAAGGCACCCATGACTTAACAGAAGTGGTTAAGGAACATCCCGTGACTTAATAGGGGTGGGATGCTGCTCTTTTTATGTAGACTCCTTCCCATCCCTCTATCATGAACTATAATGATTGATGAATGATTGACGAAAGAATCAGACGCCTACATCAAGCATATAGGCACCTACATGAAGCATGTAGGTGCCTACATGCTTGAAGTAGGCGCTTACATGCTTGATGTAGGCACCTTCCTTCTAGGTTTATCAAGGCATCTTTGATGCACGATTTCAGATTAATTTGTTCTATTCGATTGGATCCAAGTTCACCAAAATTTGAAATCTCGACTTAAAATCAACATCCTAGCTCCTTCTGTTCATCTTTTTTTCCTCCCCACGGTTTCATTCCTCTCAAAACTTTTAGCTCCCATCTCCAGCCTTCATGAAGGCGCCTCCATAGCCTTTAGCCTTCTCTCTATCATTTTTTTTTAACATGCCAGAAGAGAAGGTTGAAGGCTGAAGGTGCCTTCAGCCTTTATGAAGGCACCTTCATGAAGGTGGATAAAGATTATATTTTTCACGTGAAAAAAGGATTAATCTTTCTTTGTGTGAATTAAGTCGCCCATACACAGCTTTGAAAGCTCTTCAGAATTTGTTATAAAGGCATTTTCATTCATGGCAAAGAGATAACGATAGATGATAGTAATTTGCGGGCAAGAAAAGATAATAGACCGCTATGGGGCCGATAAATAGAAACTGTGAATAATAAATAGAAACTGTGAATAATAAATACAAACAGATCTGTGCTGATAAATAAAAATTTTTTAGAATAAATACAAATTTATGGCTCAAAAGTTGAGTAATCCTCGGTCCACCCATGATAAATAACAAGAGAGGAGAATAAATACTAAGTCCTGCAAAAATAAACACAAATTATTGGAGGATAAACACAAACTCCAAATAATAAAGAGAAAATATGAATAATAAACATAAACAGAAACTGTGAATAATAAATATAAATTTTATGCAGATAAATAGAAACTACGAATAATAAATACAAACTCTACCGATAAACAGAAATTTTTCAGGATAAACACAAACTCGGATTCAAAAATTTATTGATCGTAGGGTCCATCCATGATAAACAAAGTTCTATAAAAATAAATATAAATTATCGAAGGATAAATACAAACTTTAAATAGTAAATATAAACTACGGCGGAAGGAGCATGCGTGGGATGTCGTCGTATCATAGAAAGTATGCACTCTCTCTCCATCTCCGTCGCATCTCTCTCTCTTTTTTTAACACGTCAGGTCAGCTAACGGATAAGAGAAATCCTCCATTTGCCTTTTAGGAGAGTCTTGGAGATGTGTGCCGATCCAACAGTCAGAGAGTTGACTAAATATAGGCTGGGATCCGATCGATCGAAGCCTAATCTACCTCTCTCTCTCTCTCTCTCTCTCTCTCTCTATATATATATATATATATATATATATATATATATATATATGCTCAACCAATTATCACTAAGGGTGGGGGGAGGGGGAGGATGGGGAATAAAACCAAATATTAGTTGATGTTAGTGCTACAAATCTTATTTGTATTTCTATTAACCATGCTAGCATAGTTTGGTTACGTAACCTGGCATAGGATCGGGTCATGGGATTTGATTGCTTGGCAGCCAAACTTAAAATGTTTTTGGACTTCATTAGTTGGACTAGTGCATCATTCAATTTTAGTAACGTAATGTTGTTGGTCATTTGAAAGCTACATGGTGGTAGAGTATCTACATCATTGCTCAAGATATATATAACATAACCTAAGGCCTTATCTAAAAAGACTAGTCGGAAGATATTATTTCAAATATTTCTTGATTCTGTATACGTATCCAAAATCTTTCCAACGAATAACCAATGTGGGACTATATGCATGCCCCAATGGGTCCTTACATACTCTCCTTATTTTAAATCCTAGCGGTCTTCTCATACTAAAGGTCTAAATCCATACATTCATACATAAATATTATGATTGGCCCATAGTTAGTCTAATAAATTCATACTGTAGTATCTTCTAGTTCACATGAGTTATAAACCAGATCCACTCTGATACCATTTATAACACAACACAGGATCTTATTCAAAAAGACTAGTCTGAAGGTATTTTTTGTGTTCCTTGATTCTGTATAAGTATCTAAGATTTTTCCAACGAATAATCAATGTGAGACTAAATATATCTTCACACAGATCCTTACACTATAACATCGAATAAGCCTCCAAAGCTTTATATTTATTTATGTTTTTGAAATTCATTCATCCTTTCTCTTATGGTAGTAGAATATCTATATCATTGTTCAAGGAACAACATCAAATAAGCCTCCAAACCTTTATATTTCTTTATTTTTTCTAAATTCATCTACCCTTTCTCTTACTTTCATAAATTTTGTAATGAATTAGAGTCTTTTATCTACTTTATCCCACACTTTAAATGTGATTAATTTTTTTTTTAAAAAAGCAACCTAAAAATAATTTCTAGTTCGCTTATTATCTCTATACTAGATATTTAATTACATTAACAAAATCATAACAAATATGGGTCATCTCATTTACCTAAAAGGAAGATGGTAAGAAGTGACAGAAATTGGTCTGAAAAATTATGATCTGATTGTGAGGACCACAAGTTAATTCTTGCAGCCGCAAACATTGACATTAATTTTCTATCAACAACTAATAAAACAGTGCTTCATCCCATAAAATAATGATATTTGCAAATCTTGTTGGCATGTCATGGTTTGCATATGAAGGCCTCTTAAGAATTTGGGTAAAACTTGTTCGGGCCGATGCCACTGAAGTATTTTTGAGTGGTCCCATGTAACAGTACTGTTCCAGAAAATTTGTCATTATTCACATGTTATTATGCTAATGATGGTACAATCCAAAAGATAAGCTATACTTAATCATATTTTATACTCCTCTAACACCATCAATCCTAGTTGTTTATTTTTCATATATAAACACCTAATTTCTAATTTTCTATTCAAAAATGTTAAGTCTAATATACATTATCGAACCATTTGTTAATGATTCAAGTTTTTGGTGTTGGAGGTTAGTTGATATAGCATTAGATCTTAGATTTACAATAGAATGTGAGTTCAAATTCTCTCCAAGTTATTATTTATTTAATTAATCCTTGTAACTTATTTATCCCTCCATGTGCATCAACTGAATCACATCTGTGAAGGGTGTGAAACTTGACATGTATTGTAATCTTTTTGTGGTCTAGTAGAATTAGTTGAAAAATGTAAAACTTATCAATGAAGCATCAAATTATTCAAAATAGCTACCCATCTTGAGTAATCAAAGACATACAAAAGATGTATAATTTCCCAAATGACTTTAAAAGTTGGATCAAATGATTATAAATAACGACATAATATTTTATTCAAGTTAGCATGTCAAAAGAAGTGTGACATTTTTACCATACTAATCTCATTCGATCTGTTTTCAAAAACAATTTTATTTGATTGACCTAGGTCCCCACTCAAGAAACGGTTGGTACAAGCAAGGAAATAGGGCTAACTCTAGTTAAATTAAACTAACCTTAGGAGGGCCTTACTTCGGATAAGTGCTTTATAGTACATTATAAGCACATGATGGTGGAAGTCAACTACTAAATTCCATCATCATCTTCTTTTTAGAGTTTATTAATAATCCAGTTTTATTTTTGTTATCCAACATTGGAAAACAAAAAGAAAGGAACTGTTTGATCCGAATCTTTGTTACACCTATGTAAGCCACTTTAATGCTTCTAGCTGTTTATCAGATTGCTACTCATTATCTAACATTAATTCCGCCTTGTTGAAAAGTCCTTTATCATTGCCCCGTGACAACTAAAACCTGTCAAAATGTCAGTAAATTTTTTCTACAACATCAACAAGCCATAATTGGACTAAGGAGAATCCTTTTTTTTTCCCTCAAACATGCAAACCATGAAGGGATAATCTTTGTATCAACCTTTTGCTATTCATCTGCTTGGAAATGCATGTTTCCTCCAATGAGAGAAACTAAGGAACTCTCTCAAAAATTTTAGAATTTTTTTGAGGAAATAGATCGAGATAATTATGAATTTTGACATCATTTTAAAATTTGACATGCTAACATCATCTGAAAGGATGACTTAAATGTAAATAGAGAGAGCAAAAGTTGTTGTTTTAATCTATATAACTATTAAATTATATCCCTCTATTATGGGGTCTTACCACCTAGACCATTGTCCCCGGTGCTTATCCTCGAAAATATACAATGGCCAATGATTGAGGTCCCTCAATAGACCTCGGTAGCAAGCGTCATTTGCATGTCCTGCTTCTTCTATGAGAGATCCCTCATTGTTGTGGCCCCAACTCGAATCCCTGAGAGTCGGAAAGAAATGTATGACCATACCGCACTTCATTTACAAACATCATCCTCAATTACCTATCGACGACTACATCATGCTATCCTCGATTACCTAGTCGGACTCTGGCCGACAACTTTAGAAAAACCTTCGGATGTTGAGCCATTACAAAGAGAATGTGAGTTAACCCTACGTTCCTTAAATGTCAGACGGTTTCGACAAAGCTTCCAATGGTTACGACGAAATGTGGTGCATCATTTAATGTCATTAATCGCCCATTACTTATGATTTATCATATGGACTATGCTTCTCCGCAGTGGTTATCGGTAATGAAGGTAATGTACATCTCCTCCCTTTTATAAAAAAAAAGGATGATAGAAGATCCTGTTGTAATTTTTTTTTGGGCTTAAAGATCCACTCTTTTGCTAAATTTTTTTTCATTATTCTCAAAGTCCGACTAACTTAAGCATCGACTAACTTGAGCATCGAAAGATCTTTTACTGGAGAATTTTCGATGATCAAATTTTTCTTACAGGTCCTAGAAGTACTGTCCTCAAATCATCATTGATCACTATTTTTTACCCTCGGATCACTGCCGACTAAGTTACTCCACCTCGGCGACAACACCATCTAATCATCTGACCACCTAAAAATATCATCTCATGATATGTTTTGATAACATGGAAATTAAAGAAAACAGTTACTCATTTAACGTGGAAGATTCTAATTTCGATAGCTAATATGTGACACAAAACAAGCCATTAGAGAAAGAATTAACAAGAAAGTTGCTTATCAGCTACATTCCATTTTTTTGTCGTTTTTTGTACCATGATTAGACTATTACATAGTCTTCAATCAAATTGTCCAAGTATCTGCAAAAATACAATGCCTAATACAGTTCTAGTCAAATCAATAGATGAAATATACAATAGAAAACGATTGACATGCCTACATATAATTTTTGCTGGCATATTTTGCACGACTTGAGATATGCATCAGTACGTTGGAGCTTAGACCTATGCTTGTAGCTTTCCTTCAACCGTGTTTTAAGAAAGCTATCCATAGGGATGGAGGGATTGGCGCTCCTTCGAATATCTAAAAGACACAAATGAAAGATTGTGAAATAATCAATTAATGTTGCCATCAATCCTTGCTACAAACACACAAGTCCTCTTCTTTTAATGATACGTGTTATGGAAAGACTAGCATGTTAAAAGCAAAAGGCTCGAGAGCAAATTGAGAAGAATCTCTGCTTGGTGCTTGCAAATCCCTCACACCTACTGTCCCTATAAAAAGTTGGTTTGGAATGGCTCCATGCTGTAAGAATGGTTGGTCCTATGTCATCGAACCTGTCTCATCTTGGCTGAGCTATTCCAATATCTACATCTAAATAAAAATAAAAAAAAAATTATTAGGATATTTTTTATAATATTTTATTATAAAAAATATTTTAAATATTTTATTTTCTTCCTCCTCTCATCTATCTCAACCTATGCCGCTGCCCTCCTCCCTAGTGGTCGTCCCCCTTCCCCGTAATGCTCGTGCCATCTCACCCCTCGGTCTTCCCTCCTTTCTCCCCCACTAGCACTCATGCCCCAACCCTCATGTTCGAGCCGTGGCGCCCCCCACCCCCCATCGGCTCTCATGCGGCGTCCCCCCTCCCCTATTGGTGCTTGTGCCCCACTCCCCATTGGTGCTCATGTCACCTCCCTACTCATGTCGCTCCTCTCTCTTCTTTCTCTGTCTTCTTTGATGCACCCCTCTTATTTCTTCTTCTTCACTGCACCTTTCTCTTTTCTTTCTTTTTCTCCACTACCCACCCACGAATCCTTCATCCGTCAGCACTCTCCCACCCATGCGGCTCTGCCATCGTGCCCTTTTCCTCACCGATGGCACCTCCATCACTCCCTGATGGTTCTCTACCCATTGATGCTTTATTTCACCCACGACACCCTTAGTGTGCCTCTGCCATCGCCCCTCCCAGCTCCTCCGTCTTTCGGATGGTAGCTAAAGATTTTGAAATATCACCCTTTACGACATTGAAATAATTTTGATTTTTGAAATATTTATCGTGTCAGTCATACACATAGACCCTACATCCAGTTGAAATCTGCATGAAACATATTTAATTCGATGATCAAAAATAAATAAATATTAAAATATTAAAATATTTTTTAAAATACTGTAGCAAAATTTATAGACAAAAATCTAATTTTGCAAGGCCCAAATAGAAAATTCGCACCCCACCCCACACCCTTGGCCTCCAAATCGAATCCTGTCCAACATTAATCCCGCTAAAGTCCAAAACTATGGCGGCTGATCAGTACCTATCAAAAAATATATTATTTAAATAAAAGTGAAGTAATAAAAAACAATTGTACCAAAAAGAAACGGCCAATGGGGTTCTTTATAATATAAATAACTAAGTTACCATATGCTTTTTTTTAAAGGAGTCCAAGGACAAGTGGCGCCACTGCTTTTTTATGGGGGTGTGGGACGCCAGTTGGGATACCCGAAGGCCACTAGGCAGCTTCCTCCCTTCCGTTTATAACGTCAAGAAAATTTTAATTATCCCCTCTTAAACTAATCCTCCCTCTTCCCGCTCGTCTAATTACCCCCTCTTAAACTAAACCAACGTCAGACCGGGTTGGGCCGCTGACGTTAATGGTGGTCCGGGATTTTGTTCACCGGAACCCAAGCATCCATGAAACAAAACTATGAACCAATTCCATGAACCTCTCAATTTTATATCGAGGAAATAGATGTGTTGGTTCCCCTCAAGTACCTTATCTAAACGCATTGGAGAATGGAGGCATAGCATGCAACAATAAGCAAGGACAAATAGATGTGTTGGTTCCTCTCAATTCCATGGCACATATTTTGTCCAAACCTCAGAAAAGTTATGTAACTTGTAGAGGTATAACTTGCAATGTAGGTTGGAGGCTGAGAAGGGTCCTTTTTATAAGGAGTTATTTTATGTAAAGTGGGTGTTTGTGTGGGGCCTAAAGGGTAGCACCAACTTAGATTCAATGCCAACCGGAAAGGGACCAGCTTATAAGATCACAACTAAGCTTAGTTTTTTTTTTTTTAATTATTCATTAATTACCTAGCACTTGCTTATTAGGTCAGTCAAATATCAGATGACAAAGGTTGGCTGTGAGCTTTGGCTTTGGACCATCGAAGCCAGAACATGGCCCTAAAGCAAGTTGGTACAATTCATATAATGCACTAGGTGATGTGGTTTTAACAAAGCTGATGCATGTTAACTGTTGATGGGTGCCATGAAAATAGAAGATACATAAAATATGGAAAGTGAAGATAACGGAAAAATTAGATGAAAATGACTATGGCATGGATCTACGTACGTGTATTCTTTTTTGGAAACTTTTATGAGGGAGTGAGTGGCTTGGTGTACATATGCTATCATGCATCATTTGGGACAATAACCTGCCTCATCATGTGAAAGTCTACAGATGATTTTGCCTCTAGGATGGATCGAGTCAGGATCATCCAGTGTGCACCATTATTTGGTTGTCGAGGACTGATTCTTACCTTTTTGGAATGTAACGAAAACCAGCTCTTAAGAACAGTATATATATGTCATTAATGATGGCAACATGAATTGAAATTTTTTGTGATGTCATTTCATTGGAGTTTTTATCATTAGGGCCAACAAATAGGTCTCGTGGGATTCCTATCATGAATCTTAGAGGGTGTTTGGTTCGTAATCAAAATCGGAATGGGAATGCGAATCGAAGCGTTTGGTTCGTGACCAGAATCAAAATCGGAATCGGAATGAAAATTTGAATCCATAGAGGAGAGTAAGGATTGCGTTCTATATAGATTGAACCATTCCCATTCCATCCTGGAGTCGGAATCGGAATGGAACTTCTCTCAACCAAACGATTGAAATGAGAATCATCCATTCCGATTTCGATTTCAGACCTCTACTCCTCCAAACCAAACACCCCTTTAAAGTAATAGCTCTGGAGGACCTGAAGCACTTACATATAAAAGACATGGTATGTGAAGCAGAAGCTGCACAGTACATGCCATATGAGCTAAGAGCAAACTCAATTATTTTATAAATTGCTTTGTCTAAAGGATGCTAATTAATTCAGTTGGTAAAGTTATTGGATCTTTAATATCCATAATTTACATTCTAATTTAGCATGTAATCTCAATTTCACCCAAGCTTCCTTCCATCTTCGCTCTATAAAACATAATCTTATAATAAATTGCAATGTCTAAATTTACATATGGCATGCAATTTGCATTAACTGATAGATCTCCTCCACATGTATGGTGTGCAGTGCATTTCATCTGTTTTGCAAGTACCTACAAAGTAAATCATGTTCAAATGTAAATAATTCTCTTCTTAGAAAAACAATAAACAACTAAGACAAAGAATGGTTTTTGTTCCAATTAAGTTGCATTATTATAGACCTTTATAGGGACGAATATCTCCACCAAGTTTCTCCTCCAGTAGACAGCTTAGGGGAAAAAAATAACAAATTTACTTTGGAGGAGGAGGAGAGGCTGGCAGGTGGAGGAAAACATTGACTCCTTGACCATGAAGAGGATGTGTACAATGAAATCCACCTAAAGATTAAAGCTTTCTTCAAATTACCAAAAACATCTTTAGCACTTTGCCCTCTACTACACTCTGTGCCTCTGTACAAACTACTTTTCAGCAACAGAGTGAGAGGGCTCTGAATTAATTTCACTGAGTCCACAAATGAAAACTACACCGGCCTGAAATGTACTACCCACTGATAATATGGACTTGGTCTCCCTCACATCAAATTTAGTGATCAAAGGTATCATTGGAGGAAGAGAATTAATTAACTAAGTACCACCCAGTTAGAGGAAGATGTCAAGGTGCACAAAGAACCATGCTGGAACAAGATCGACGGCCAAATCCACACCCTTCACTGTCGCAAGCCTCTTAGACGGCCTTTAGATCCCGTCTGATTCCTGTGGAGGGAAGTACATGACGTGATACTTAACGTGCAAACGTTTAATTAGGATAAATTTTATAAAATTAGATAATACTAGGTCACGTCATATTTCTAGGTATGTCAATTTAAGAGAAAAGCTTCGCTCTGCTCAGTATAGATTGGATTTAAAGCTCAAGCCACTCCAATTATTTCTGGTATCGAAGCTAGCTTTCTAACCATCTGAGTCACTTGTTGCGCAGAAGTATTGCTGACAAAGTTTGCGAGGCCATTAAAAAAATATCATTCCACAGCTTATTAATTTAAAGATAACTCTCTGATATTTTAATTTAATTTTATATTTTTTCTTCTGGTAACTCTTTGATCCTATTTGATGTTCTTAAGGCAAGACTCGTCCTAAAATTCTTGCTTCACGTGTTAATCAAGCTTAACTAGAGTTCTAAAGGATTTCACTTTTGTTTTTGTACATAGGATCCAAGTTTATAGTTTTGTAATGGCCCGAACTCAGTACCTTTGTCGACCATATGATACGGTCACTTGAATCCTAAAGTGATGCTCTAGAGTTCATGTAGGGCCTATAACATCACTCATTTGCTTGAACTCTAGATTAAATCGATCTGAAACTGTATCATGTGACTCCGAAAAAAAAAAAAGATCATGAGCTTTATAATTCAGAAAGAATCCCTCGTACTCACAATCAGCATGAATATAAAATATCTTTTAACAAATAAGTATGTGTCATAAGAAAATTATAAGATTCATACATCATCAATATGATAGTTGAATAATATCATCATGTATAATTCTATTAAACACGTCACATATCATCAATTATTAATTTTATTTAATAATAATTCAACGAGGTTATTTATCATTAACTAATTAATATAGTTCTAATCTAAACAATGTTATTATTCTAGCATTGGACTAGATCCGCTCATACTCCAACTCATGGTAAGCTAAACACATACTATATTTCTATCTATGTAGCCAGCAACCATATCTTAACCCGTGGCTAATATCACAAATGCTATATTTTTCATGTGCTGACTAGTCCAGTATCCTTCAATTAGGATTAGTTCATAATCTTGATTTAATTTCGGTACTAAACTAATCACCATCATGCTCCAATGCATGGCAGGCCAAAACATCTCAGGCGACGATTGAGACGCTACATTTCACACATCACCGATTAGTCCATATGCTCCCCTTTTTCATGCTTATAGTTATATACATTTATATTTATTTTTCTCATATTGGACTAATTACAACCATGCTCTAGTCTATGGTAGGCCAAATACAATATGCTGCATTCCAGTCCGAGACTAACCTAGCACACATATCATATTTCTTGCATGATCAATCAGTCCAAACATCGCCTATGCTCTATCCATATTATTAAAATCATAAATCTAATTTTTTGTATTAGATTAGTTACAGCCATACTCTAGCCCATGGCAGGTCAAAATAATGTAGCACCTCAATCCGAGATTGACACAGCATATACCCTACATTTCTTAGATGACCACCTAACCTAGATACTGCCCACTTCCTCAATTATGCTAAATCATATTTTTTTACTCAGCAATCATTAAGCACCAATCAATTATAATTCAAGCAACAACATCAATTCAACAATATATAATACATATACTGATAGATATAAAATATACACTAATCATATGGATTTAATTTTTTTTATAAATATATAGATGATCGTGTTAAAGAATCCTTATCTATATCGGTAATTGACTTAAATATAGTAATTAATGAATTCCTCGATCTATGAACTCGAGGCAAAGTATTTGACTCAATACCATCTTATCTTGGTAATTGCTCATCTATAGAGCTAATCCTCACCATCAAACCAATTGTAACATCAAGGATCCCTAATGAAAAATTACAGAAAAATCAAGATAGATGGTTGCACGATGCTAGTCTAGGACGTCGGATCTCACAATCCGGTCTAAGACACCTCCTAAGTCGACTCAAACATATCATGTACCCGAACCCTCCACTAGTCTATAAAATCTCTAGAGAGAGAAAAATCTATAAAAAAGAGAAAATTATAAAGAAAGAAAGTTGAGAGAAAATGTAGGAGAGACGAGAGGGAAGAGAGAAACTCTCTCTTTTTCTTTTTATTTTCTTTTTTCTTTTCTTCTTTTTTCTCTCTCATTTTTCTTCTCCTCTTTTTGGAAAATAGGAGTGGAAGGCTTTAGCCGATGACCCCCCTATTGTGCGACCCCAACAACGATGATAACCACCCCCGATGCCAGTAGATCGCCAATGACACCAACCTCGATTGCTTGAGCACAACCCATATCTAGCAATGACGACCGATTTGATGGAGAAGAAGGGAAGAAGAAACAAGGGATGGCCTTGTTCCACATAAATCCGGCACCTCGTCGATCAAAATCTTAACAAGAGATGACCCCATTACCGATCAGAAGAAAGGAAAAAGAAGGACCTCAGCCTTACCTTGGCTCTAGTGAGATCGAACGACTAGTTCGTTGGAAAAATATCCCAAAGATCCTCTATGAAAAAAATCAAAGAGAAACCCATGGATTTCTTGCCAATGATGCAAGGGATTTTGTGGCAAGATGGCTACGAGGGGAAGGGACCTTCTATGTACCATGGATCCTAGGATTTGGCTGTCTTAGGATCCTTTTTTCTAGTCAAAAATGAAAAAGAAGACTCCCGAGACAGCTTGTGGGGTTTTCATTTTTTTGTTCTTTTTCTATGCTTTGAGATTAGTGCAAAGAGAGATTTAGGCTTAAGGATTTTTTTTTGGATGGGTTATTACATTCTTCCCCTTTAATATAATTCTATTCTTGAAATTAGCATCCTACAAAGTTGATAACCTTAAGGGTACAAAATTCTTATCTTATCATCGAGCTCCTAAGTAGTTTTCTTCACTCGAAAGAAGTTTTAATCCTCTATTATAATACCTCCAAATTAGAATCAATATTTTTAATCAAATTTAAATGACTAAAATCACTATATTTTTGTCGCGCACTTTGATCTAAATTCATCAAAATTCTTGAGTTTGGTAAATAATTTTTAAAACCAATAAAATCATAGATTATCAATCCCTCGAATTATAACCGGAGATATGAATTGTCCATCAAAAGCCAAACTCTATGAATTATCTCTGTCACAATCCCTAATGATCATAAACTTAAGTTTTTAATATTACTTATACATGCATTAGTCACTTATGTAATAGTCTCAAGTATATATTCATAATCTAAGCTCTGATACCATTCTGTCATAGTCCCAAATGATCATAATCTTAAGCTTTGATACTATTCTGTCACACCTTGAATCTAGCACCTGGACCGACCACGTGATATGGCTGTATGAACCTTAAAGCAAAGTTCTAGCTAGAGTTCATGCAAGGCCTGTAAGATCACTTCATTGCTCAAACTCTAAGTCAAACCCATCCGAAACTATGTGTCCTACAACTTTGAAAAAGGAAAGAAGGGTTGTGAGCTTTATAGCCCAGTGAGAATTCTCCACACACACTATCATGAATGTGAAACATCTTTTAACAAATATATATAGCTGATAGAAAAATAATAAAATTCATATATCATCAATATGATAGTTGAATAATATCATCATGATAATTCTATTAAACATGTCACATATCACCAATCATCAATTCTATTCAACAATAATTCAACGAGATTCCTTATCATTAATTGATTAATATAGTTCTGATCCAAACAACATTATTATTCTGGTACTGAACTAGACCCGCTCATGCTCCAGCATATGGTAGGCCAAACACACATTACATTTTCATTTGTGACCGGCAACTGCATCTAAGCCTGCGACTGACATCATAAATGCCATGTTTTATAAGTGCTAGCTAGTCTAGATATCCTTCAATTAGAACCGATTTATCATCTTGATTTGATTTCGATACTAGACTAGTTACAATCATGCTCCAATCCATGGTAGGCCAAAATATTTCAGCCTACGGCTGATATGCCATATTTCATACATGGCTGACTAGTCCACATGTTTTCCTTTCCGATACTTATAGTTATGCATGTTTATATTTATTTTTTCAGTATTGGACTAATTACAAATATACTCTAACTTGTTATAGGCCAAACACTGTTAGATGTATGTCCTAGAAGTCAATCTTGACTGATGTATATCATATTTTTAGAACATGATTTTGTACTTGACGGATAGTTTTATTTTCATTCATATTGTATGTGTCCATGAATCGTCTAAAGGATTAACAAGATGATGACATATATTCTCAAAAAGTTAAGAATTTGAGACATGTATTACTGGTGGTTAATTTCTAAATTACTTCCAATCGAAAGATCATCATGGAGATAGTGATTGATCCTGATAGACTGGTACACGGATGGCTTTCTCCGAACAGATGAGTCTCGATTTTGCAGTCTAAGGACATTGGAGCGAAGTGTTGGTGGTTGTTAGAGAATAACTGACATCGAACGTGACCAACATTAGAAGTCACATGGATGTCTGCTCACTCATTAGTGATTTTTTCGTTGCTATAGTTGTGTGAATAGTCCTTTGACTTACAGTGCCATGACTGCTCACAGTGAGACTGTTGGAGTTTGACTACACATAACATTACCTTAATTAATTCTTGTAGTAGTGTTGACGATAGTTGGTCTACTGCGATAGTAAGATGCGCATCCATATGAAATCTATCGACTTTAGCAAAAGGGAGTAGTTCTATGAAATTTGAGAGGTTGAGTCCTTAAGTCTGTGGTTATAGTAGTGTGATTGATGAAAAAATTTTTATGAGAATCATAGTTAGGCTTGAGTTAATTGAATCTATCATATGATCAATGTTGAGGTTTGACGATTTATCTATAACCTGCCATTGATAAAAATTGTAGGTGATTTCATGTATGCATTTCAAAATTTTTTGAAATATAATGCAGCAGAATACTCTAGATTAATCAAATTAATCTAGCATACATTTGATCTGATCTAAAACAGCCTACATTAGGATCAATGACATGACATAATATGCATACAGTATCTCAAATCAAAAATCATAGATCTAATCTGTGTGATCATTGATTTCTGAATCCAATACCTAAATGTGGGTCGAAGATTGCGGCTACTGATTACCATAGATCTGAGATTATTCTAGTCATGCAGTAGCCGCATAGGATGTTCGATTTCTATGAAAGTCCACACGAAGTCCAGATTTGATCAATCTCTCTAGAGTGCTAGCTCTTTGCAGAGATCACTTGACGGCTGATCACGTTCCTTCTTCGAGTCACTCAGACTCTTCCAAGGACGAAGATGAATAGTTGGAGGAAGACTAGATGGTTGAAGAAAGGTGAAGAAGAGAACTCTATTATCTCTCTTTTTCTCACTACCCTAAACTCTAGATCAAGATCTAGGTCACTCGCCCAAGAGGAGATGGTTCTCCTCTAATCTCACACACCAAGAAGACTCCCACCCCAAGACCTCACACCTAGATTTTTCACTCTTTTTCTCAGTGAACCTCTATCTTGCATGCACAAAAGCCATCCTTTCTTAAGGTTGGCATCCAACAACTTGGATAGGATAGAATAACAATAGATTTAGTTAGAATCAAATTCAAACAAAGCTTTATCCTTGTCATAATTCGAATTCAAATCAAATTTGAATTCAACTTGAACCAAACTCTTTGCCATTCAAATGGGCATTGAGAAGGGATGAGAAAAACTATGGGCATGAGAAAAATTCACACAAAATCTGAGTTTGTGTGAATACAAATGGGGCATGGAGATGAGGTGGCACAAAGGGAGGAAGTTCAATCCTTTCGGACTCTTGGTTCATCCAATTAGGTCCCTATCCAAATCTAATTTAGCTAGACTCAATTAGATAATTGAACCTAACTAAATCAACTTAATGAAATTCTAATCCAATTAAAAATTAATCGACTCTAAATTCTAATCAAATCAGGAATCAATCTCTCTTAATCTAATCAGATTAAACCTAATCAAATCTAATTGAATTAGATTTGATCCAAACCTTATAGTTCAATCAAATTGAGTTAATCAGTAATCAATTACTAATTAATCCTCCTATAATTTACTTACTATTAATAAAGTTCAATCAAATTGAGTTAATCAGTAATCAATTACTAATTAATCTTCCTATAATTTACTAACTATTAATAAATTAATTTATTATAATCTTTGCATAAGGTTAATCATCAATCATATTGATAATTATATCTTTGAATGATTCTCAATCGCTGATCAACCATCTGATTAGATAAAAATTTCTATTATGTGTGACCTCATAGGTTCAAACCTAAATCAATAGTATGAAAATAAATTTTTATACTAATCGAAGTGATTATCTAGTAACGATATCCAATGTCTGGATATGTCAAATGATTGCAAAGCAACATTCAAAAATCTTTGACATATGGTTACCGTATAATTTATCTTCTTAACCCTCAAAGCTCAGGATGACTTCAGAGTTAAACTATCAACTCTTAATCAGTACATCTATTTTGTGTCTCAATCTTATAAATCTTGTGACTTCTCACAGAGATTGCTCTAATCAAGATTTTACTAAATTGAAACACAGTGTAGCACTATCTCCTAAAATCAGAAGCAGTCAATCCTATTTTGACTTACACATAGACTTCACAAGTATTTGATTATGTCCAAAAATCTTTCATTACTGAATTAAAAATTTAGATAGTTTGACATCAAAGTATAGTAAGTTGCTTGCAAATCACCATAATGATCTCAGATCGAAGGGACACTTATATCCTTATCCTTTATGAGCAGCTTTTGACAGTAGAGCACTCTGTAGTTTGATCACGTTCAGTGAAATGTACTCCTACACTTTTCTTGCATGCCATACCAGTGTCTCCACACTCCTTGATTACAAGAACAACCAACTCATATGACACACAATGATCAATATTTGTTAAATATTATCGTCCTAGTAATAACGTATCATTTGATCATGAATAAGGTTTAAGAACTACATGATAAATTCTTTTTTATCAATTAGAAGTAGTTCTAAGAACTTCATCATAACATAAGAGTTCAAAAGAAGATGCAAAGTTTATGATGAATATGCCAAATAATTTTTATTAATTTATAATTTATATATAATTTATAAGAAGCATAATCGTTTATAAATAGATGATTGGTTTTAAGACATATTTTTCAATAGCCATCTAATCGGGACTCATGATAGAGGGACTGAATCACACGGTAACTGCACCTAGAGGTTCATCACTTTTATTCTGTTGGATTATTATTATATGTTGCTAGGTGTCACTGATGGATTGTGAGACTTACGAACATCATCTTGATAATCGATGATTCTTGATGGATAGAGTTGGATTGGTTCTAACCTATTGAAAAGAGTTTTAATGATATTATGATAGGGATCATAATATATCTTACGACCAGACAGAATAAAATCTATGGGATCACACATAAAATTTTTTTTGACTGATCAGATAGTTGAATTACGATTATAAATCATAATAAAATTTAATTATCTATATGATTGATGATTAATCTAATACAAAAGTTGCAATTATCAAACTTACTAAGTATTGTAAGTTATAAGAAGATTAATTAAAAATTAGATTATTATTTGACTCAATTTGATTGAGTAATAGGGTTTGAATCAAGTCTAATTGAATTGGATTTAGTTTGACTTGACTTAGATTTATTTGATTAAGCCTAATTGGATTATGAGATAATCCAATTGCATGAGAGATCAACTCCTAATTTGATTAGGATTTAGATGCCATCTAATGTTTAATTAAATTAAGATCTAACCAATAGAAATTGGGTTCCTAATCGGATTAAAATTTCAATCTACTTAGGTCCAATCAATTTCTAATTGGATTAGGATTGATTAGAATTTGATTTGGTTTAAACTTGGCATAAAAGGAAAGCCCAATTTGATTGGGATTCCTTCTCTTTTTGCGCCACATAAAAGCCCCACATTCCCATGCCACTTATGGTTGTTTTGCACCAACTTCTCCATGCTAATTTAGCCCTCACATCGTCCCTCTTTAGCGTGAAGAAAGCCATGCCCCAAGTCTGTCTCACGCCATAAAAATAGGATCTTTTCAACGCACAAAAGGCCGCCCCATAGCCTCTCTTATGCACCATAAAAATAGGAGTTAGACTCTTATCCAAATCCCTATTCCACACTGATTTAAAAGGGGCTTTAGGCATGGGTTCTTGGTAGGTTTTTACGAGAACAATCAGAGATCTTTTAGCATGAAGAGCAGCTGGAAAAATCAGAAGAGAAGTTCTTCGTGGTGTGAGAAAAAAAAGAGGAAGAAGGTCTTCCTCATGGGCAAGAGAAAGAAAGAAAGTATTTCTTCTTGTGCGCTGGTTTTAGAGAGAAAAGATTCCTCTTGGAAGCATAAAAAGAGAAGAGAAAAAGATTGTCTCTCATACATAAAAGGAAGAGAGAAAGGTTCTCTCTCATGCGTGGAAGATAGAGAAGAAAGTATTCTTCTTATGATCTCTAGCATAGAGATCTTCATCCTCCTATTTTTTATCTTCTCTAAAAAAATCTTGGGAGATAAGAAAAGTCTTCTTCAACCATCAAAATACGATCTTTGTAAGAAAGCTAGCATTCCGATGAGATCAAAAGCTTCTGATCAGATCAAAATCTTGTGTGGATATCCATAGAGATTGGATGCTTGTGTGGCTTCAAAAGATCTTTCAAAGACATCTAAAATCATCAGTTCATTGATGAAGATCGGTCAGTGTGAAGATCCAGACTTAAAGAAAGAAAAAGCAAAATAGGTATGTGATCCGATCCTATATTTTATTTTTAGATTAAAAATCAGATTGTATTATTTTTTTGCATATGATCTAGATCCTTAGGTGCTTTGATATGATCTATACATGTTATGGTTAAAAGTATTTTAATCTATTATTTCACTACGTATTTCAAAAAATTTTTGAAATCTACATACACTAGCACTTTAGAAATTCCAACAAACACAACGTTACATTCTAGCTCGAGACTGACCTAGCACATACACCATGTTTCTTATATGGCCAATTAGTCCAAACATCACCCATGCCCCATCCATACATATTATTAAAGTCATAAATCTGATTTTCGATATTAGATTAATCATAATCATGCTCTAGTTCGTGACAGGTTAAAACAATGTCGCACCTTAGGCTGAGAATAATTCAGCATGTACATCATATTTTTTATATGACTGGCTAACTAGATGTCGTCTATCCCATTAATTATGTTAAATCATATTTTTCTTACTCAACAATCATTAAGCACTAATTAATCATAATTCAAGCAACATCAATTCAATAACATATAATATATATACTGATAGATATAAAATATATACTAATCATATAGATTTAATTTTTTGTAAATATGTAGATGATCGTATTGAAGAACCCTTATCTCTATCAATAATTGACTTAAATACAGTAATTAATAAACTCCTCAATCTATATACTTTGGACAAAGTATTCGACTCAACATAATCTTGTAATGTCACTATTAAATCGATTGTAATGTCAAAGATCTCTAATAAAAAATTATAAAAAAATTAAGATAGATGGTTGCACGATGCTAGCCCGAGATCCTGGATGTCACTATCTAATCTAAGATACCTCTTAGTGCCGACTCAAATCTATCATGTACGTAGACCGTCCACTGATCCATAAAATTTTTAGAGAGATAAATTCATAAATAGAAAAAATTATAGAGAGAGAAACTCAAAGAGAGAGAAAGTGGAGAGAGAAGATAAAGAGCGTAGAGAAGGAAGAGAAAGAAACTCTCTTTTTCTTTTTATTATTTTTTTTCTCTCTTATTTTTCTTCTCCTCCTTTTGAAAAGTAGGGGTGGAAGGCTTTAGCCAACCACCCCCCATGGTGCAACCCCCGACGATAGCGATGACCACCCCCGACGCTGGCAGATCCCTGATAACACTGACCTTGGCCGCTTAAGTATAGCCCATATCTGGCAACAACGATCGGCTTGATGGGAGAAGAAGGAAAGAAGAAATAGGAGATGGCCTTGTTCCATATAAATCTGGCATATTATTGGCCAAAACCCTAGTAATGGTGACCCCATTACTGATCAGAAGAAAGGAAAAAAGACCTCATCCTTACCTTGGCTTCGACGAGATCGGATGGCCAATTGGTTGGAAAAATATTCCAAAGATTGTCTATGGAAAAGTCATAGAAAAACACATGGATTTCTTGCTGACACTGGAAGGGATTTTGGGGCAAGATCACTAGGAAGGGAAGGAACATTTTATAGACCACATATCCTAGGATTTGATTGCCCTAAGACCTTTTTCCCTAGCCGAAAAAGGAGAAGAGGAAGACTCCCATCAGGAGTCTTCCTTCCCCCACCTCACATGCGCAGCATGTGAGTTTTCTAATTTTTTTAGTTCCTTTTCCATGCTTTGAGATTCATGCTAAAGGAGATTTAGGCTTAAGGATTTTTTTGGGCGGTTATTGCAAGTTTACACTTTTTTTAAGGGGTTTCACTAGGTGCTAGCTACTTGTGTGCCTTTGATTTCTTATCTATGATTGGGTTAGAATCTACCACATCCCCCATGTCCATCTTAGATGGCTTTGCAAGTAAAAAAAAAAAGAAGAAGAGGAAGAAAAGAAAATAAGTCAAAAGAGAATTGGAAAATAGGAATATGTTAATGATATTAAGAAATAACAATCTCACATTGGATAGATTAAGAACTCTTATGGTGTTTGTATACTTTCAAGCCTATCCAAATGTTCAGATTTTTAGATATGATCTTGACATGGTATCAGAGCTTACCAATCCTTCTTGCCTGTCGAAAACTCCAAACACCTACTTACTAATGCATGTGTTGCCCCATATTATGGATTTCATCCCTCAGGATCCATACATGAGAGGGGATATTGAGAAATAACAGTCCTACATCGAATATGTTAAATATTCTTGTGGTACTTATATACTCTTAAGCCCATCCATCTAAATGTCCTAATTTTTCAATAAGATCTTAAGAAAAAAAATCAAGAAATTATTTGATAATAATATCAACCATTTTATGTTTTAATTCATGCTTCATCCAAAAAGATCTAAGTATGTGTGCATTATAGGATTTCTGATGGGGTTTATTTATTTTATTGGGGTTCTCATTGTCATGCCCTGAATTCATCACTTGGGTCGACCATGTGATATGGCTGCATGAACCCTAAAGCAAATCCTAGAGATCATGTAAGATTTATAAAATGACTCCATTGCTCAAACTCTATACTCAAACCCATCCAATACTACGCATCTTGCAACTTTATAAGAAAAGAAAGAATTTAAGTTGTGAGCTTTATAGCCCAATAAAAATCTCATCATACATATATCAATACAATAAAATAATTTAAAAATAATAAATGAGTGATATCAAAGAAAAATCATAAATCGCAAAATCTCGTGTCTAATGTAACTCAATAGTTATATAAATATATATCACAAATTATATAGTATCAAAAATCCATCATATATATCACATGTGAGTTCACATAACTTATCATTTATATTTGATTAATATATTCTAAATCAATAGTCATCTTTTATTTTTGGACTAATTAAGATCATGCTTTGGTTTGTGACTAGCAAACTATAAACCATGCTTTAGCCCATGGTGGCAAACCATTAATAATCACACTTTGGTCTGCAATGGCAAACCAAGGTATCTGTGTTTCGGCATATGATAGCAAGCCAGAATATCTATGCCTTGGTCTATGGTGGCATACTAGGATGTCATGATTCGGTCCATAACTAGCAATCTAAGGTGTCACGATTTGGTCCATAACTGAAAATTTATAATATAGTTAGCTCAAATCCTCTTACACAATCAATACATCATTCAATAATTTCATATTATCATTACAAGAAATTAGACTATTAGCGACGGCTAATAGCCGTCGCTAATAGTTGATTTGCTGTCTCTAATACTATTAATGATGGCACCCCGTCAATGGCTCTCTATCGCTAATTAGTAGTCGAAAAAATTTTAGTCGCTAATTATCCTTATTAGTGATGGATTTATTAGCCATCGCTAATAATAGGTATTAGCGACAGTATTAATGATGGCTAAATTCCATCGCTATTTATTTTTTTTATCTTTAAATAAAATTTTAAAAAAATTAAAAATAATTAGCGACGACTTTATTGTCACTAATACCATTGCTAATGCCATCGATAATATTTATTTTTTTTAAAAAAAATCATATTTTGTCATTAGTGATGGCTAAAGCCATCGGTAATAGTTAATTTTATTTTTTAAAAAAGTTTATAATAATATTTTTTAAAACTTATTTTAATTAATTACAATCAATTATGGTTTCTATCATCTATTATAATTAAAATTCAAAGATAATATGACAATCACAAATAAAAAATTAATTATATTATATTAAAATTATAAATTATATAATTTTACAAGCAGTATCAAAAAAATACAATACATCAAAATAAAAAAAAATTAGTCCAGATCCTCCTCGTCTTCCTCCTGCTCCTCTCCAATAGCTGATGGATGAGAGCTGGATGTTCCAGCATTTTGAAATGAAAAAAAATAAAATATTATTAATAAATTTTGATATGGAGATATATCTTTCGATACAGAGATATATTTTTTGATACACTTCTTCGATTCTCGAACAGATTATTCCTACACATTTTATTTGATAATACGAAACTAGAAACACCCCCGATCTATCAATTGGATGATTAGATTGAATTTTTAGCCCCTACATCTTCTCTGACTCAAGCCTAAATATGTGAAGCCTCTAAATATGAAAACTTAAAATAAGTAAAAGAGTTTACTAATAGAATTACCTGATGTGATGGCTGAAACAATGAGTCTAGCTGGTCACGTGCATAGCTGTGGATCCCGAAGAATCTTCACGACCGTATCGCGGACGGCATCTCGAAAGCTCTGAGGTCATTGGCTCAGAAGCCTCTGCACGATCTCTTCTATGTGCGTATAGCTCCAAGTCTGGGACGTCGAGGTCTGTGAGGATGTCGAAGATTATTGAGCCATTGAAGGATCGAAGCTGTGATCGAATCCTATGACCCAGCTCCTACTCACCCGTTCGGTGATCCTAAGCCATCTCTCAAGGTCAAAGAGGGTATGAGTGGATGGGTCATCATCGTACCGTACAACGATGTACTCTACATAGTCCGTCTATACGGTTCAGAAATACATTAGTTCTAATATACATATCAGATCCTGTAATAATTTAATAAATATAATTTAAAATTTTTATCACGATCTGTTACGATCTAGAATCTAAATAATCATCAGTCCTCCTAGATTGGTGTGTGGTCTTCTACAACTGCAGCTCGCCTAGTGGATGACCCAGCTGCCATCGAAAAAAAAGTTATTAACGACAGTAAATTTTTTGATCACTATTTACCGTCGAAAAAAAAGATTATTAGCGACGACAAATTTAGCTAATAGCCATCGCTAATACTCAATATTCTTGTAGTGTATATTTGTTACTCAATTTTAAACATCTGATACTTTACTCTTAATAACCAAAATAGTCAATATATGATATAAATATAATAAGAAATCATATATTTAATGTGAAATCAGAAATCATCATGCATAATATAAAAAAATCATATATATCGGTGATCATGTAAAGGGATCCTTATTTCTATCAATTTCAAACTCAAGTGCAGTGATCAATTAACTCGTTGATCTACAAACTCAGAAATAAGATGTTTTGCTCGATACATTTTGTGCAAACAGTTGCACCTCTACCTAATTAGGATTAAATATAAAAATTTATAGATGATTATGGATAGTAGAAAATTATGGTAAATGACTATAATACAACAGGTTCAAGATTCTTCTCAGGATCAATTGGTCGATCTAAGTTTACCTAGATACCTAGATCCTCTACTAGTTCATAAAATTTTTTGAGAAAAAAATCCATGAAGAGAGAGAAAATTATAGAGAGAGAAAGTAGAAAAAAATTTATAGAGAAAGAAAGTGGAGAGAGAAATTAAGAAAAGCAAGTGAAGAGAGGAAAGGGAGAGAGAGGAAAGAGAGAGAAAGTCTCTCTCTTTAATTTGATTTTTTTTCTTTTCTCTCTCTTTTCTATTTTTTTCTTTCCTTTTCCTCTCTTTCTCTCATTTCTTCTTTCTATTTTTTCATGAAAATAAGGGAAGGCACAAAAAAATGGTAGGTCAGCCACCTCCCTCTGGTGGCGACCCTTGACAGTAGCAGAACCTGATGACTTTGACCTCAGCAACCCGAGCATGGCGATGGCTAGCTTAATGGGAGAATAAAAAATAAAAGAAATAGGCGAAAGAAAATAAGAAGCAAAGCATTGGATTTTCACCGATTCCAAATGACTCATCAATGATAATAGGGTCTTGATGACAGTTGAGGAACTCAAGAATATTTATAGAGAAGAGATCAAGGTGGATTATCTCACCTCCGATGATGAATTGATGGTATATTATCGAGCCCAATCAATGATCAATGAGAGAAAATCAAGGGCTTTTTATCAATGATTGATTGAGGATGAGGGGCAAGATGTTTAAAGGGGAAGAGGAAAGGAGTTATAATTGGGATTTAGAGCTCCAATGAGCTCTAATCTATCGATCCTGATTGGACTTAGAGAGATGAGAGGATGTGACACCAAGATCTGGACCCACTAAACTAGGGCCTAGAGTCCATCTCCTCTCATTTTCTTCTGTTTCCATCATATTCTCCCTTCCTCTCAAGTATACTTTCCATGATTTTGCTCTCTCTCTTGTTTCTTAGTGATGGAAAATAGGATAAGATTAGTAATTTCATTTCTCTATAGAAATTAAAAAATGATCAAATCTTTAAAAATTTTAAAAAATTTAAAAATTATTTTAATATATTGATATACTGCTAGTAGACCCATATGCATGTATGGTTTTGGGTTTTAGGTTTTAAAGCGTCCATGTGATTGGATTAGGATTATCTAGATTTTTACACTCATAAGGTAAGTAATTTAATGCTTTTTGGTATATATATATTTTAAAATAATTTAATAATCTTTGCATCTATCAAATTGAAGGTCAAGCATGTTATATTTTATATATAGTATAAAAATTTAATATGTATTTCATACCTATGTAAATAAATTAGTTTGATATATGATTTATCATGATACTAATTTTGGAAAAATATGGCTAGGCAACTCGCACAAATATTCTTTAAATATTTAGCATGACTATGATCTATTTTTGTCCTGTCAATAAAAATTGTGTGTTGGTCCTATCGACTTGTAATCTGATAAACTAGTTTCAACGCCACACCCCTGATGAATAGAATAGTAGTTACCTAAGGGCCTATTATCTGTTATCATATCGATTATTTATTATTGATATATGCCATTGGATTATATATTTTTTATTATCAAATATTATCCTCTTATCTTATTCAAGTCTTCATATATGGTATCTTAGTATTTGATCAAACTTATAATTTTAAATTATCACCTATATAAGGAATCAAACCTAAGATCTATTAAATAGTTACCTAGTACTTAGTTACCATTATAATATTAAAATCAGATATAAAGATATGGTTTATTATACTTATTCAAACTTATCCATATTATAAAGTATACTTACTTGAAATATATTCTGATATTTTAATTTTAATAATTAATTATCATTATAAAAAAATCAATCCTCTTCTTTTTGAAAGAAAATAAAAAGATATATTACTTTATATAAAAATATTAAAATTTGATATAATGTTATGATTTATTGTACTTAGTCAAAATTTATCCATATTGTAAAGTATGTTTTTTTGAAATATATTATGATATTTTAATTTTAATAATTAATTATTTTTTACAAAAAAATCAATCCTCTTCTTTTTGAAAGAAAAATAAAAAAATATATTACGTCATTTTATTCTTTATAATATTTTGAAAACCTTATTATTTAAAATATTTTTAAAATATAAATAATTTTGACATATTTATATAATCATAAATATTTTTTTCTAAAGTTCTTTGAAATTAGATAATCATGATTCTTCTTATTTATGCTACAAATAAAAAATAATGATATTTAATATATAATATTTTAAAACTTTATAGTATATATTTTATATAAGTAATCCTTAAATTTTATAAATTAAATTGGATCAAATCCAAATTCTTGATCAAATTTATTTTTATACAGATTTTTTAATAATTATATCATAGATCATTACTCGATTTTGATATATATTGTACATTCAACATTGATAGTGGATTTTATGTCAAGAACTATTTTCATTTGATTATTAGACTATCTTGGCCCATATAGTTAAAACTATATTAATTTTAAAATTTGTTGAATATATGCAATATCTTTTTCTAGAAAGTTGAAAGACATATTTAGTAATCAAATATTATCACCATAAAAAATTCAAATTAGTTTGCAATGATACTAATTTATCATAAAAATTATCTATAAATAATTAATAATAAAAACTATTAGTTATATAATGATATGTAAATGATAAAATTTATTTTATCAATGAATAATTAATATTCTATAATAGAATTATAAATATTGCCAAGTAGGTTCTATTTAACCAAAAAATTTTTTCTTACTTGATATCATCATAACATTATAAATTTTAATAATATCTATAAATAATTATTATAATATTATAGATTTTTTATGATAATTTTTAAAATCATTATAATAGAACATAATTTTTTGTAGCAATTTTAAGATACCACGCTATATAATAACTTTTAGTAGCACTCTTAATAAAGCACTACAATATTATATATCTTTTATGATATTTTTTAAAATTATTACTAGAAAGTATTTATAATAACTTTTTTTTCTGAGTGTTACTAAAATTCTGTCGTTATAGGTTATTTTTGTTGTAGTACCCACCTTGAAGTATTCTAGCACTTACTGGGCTAGTCTAGCTCATTATTTTATATCCTTTTTCTCTATTATAGATGCTAAAATGTGAATACTTGTGGAACTTTGTAAGAGTGCACTAGCTAGATGTAAAGACTAGATACTATAGTTATCTTTACTAACTAGTTTTGGGTGTAACTCTAGATTTGAAAATTATCATCTGACATTTGTTAATATATATTATCTGGACGTGTTTTGGTTTTTTATTATCTCGAGACTATATGATGATGGATAAAAGGATGATGGTATGTAATTATATTAGCTCTTGAGGATTAAGAATAATCTGATTAAAATTTTTATGGAATAAATTAGATTTATTATCCAGGAAGCCTTATATGTCTATAGGGTCCACCTTATAGGCATGCGGTGTATATTACACTCTAGTTCATGGCATGACAGGTCCATGGTACAAATAATGATATCAGTGCTTCAGTCTATGGTGGCAAACCAAAATATCTATGTTTTAGCCCATGATGGCAAACCAATATATCATGATTCGATCCATCACTGTCAATCCATATCATGGCTAGTCCAAGTCCTCTTACATAATCAATACACTATTCAATAATTTCATATTATATTTTTTATTTAATTTTAAATATTTAATATTTTATCTTTAACAACTAAAATAGTTAACATATAATATAAATATAATAAAAAATTCATATATTCAATGTGAAATTAGAAATCATCATACATAATACTGAAAAATCATATATATAGGTGATCATGTAAAGGACCCTTGCCTCTATTAGTTTTAGATTTAAGTATAATGATCGATTATTAACTCTTCCATCTATGAATTCATAAATAGGATATTTTGCTCAACACATCTTGTGCAGATAGTTGCACCTCCATCTTATCATGCTCTAAACTTAGCATCGGGTCAGGCACATGATGGTTGTACATTTCTTAAGATAAAATTCTAAAGAATATGTAAGATCTTAAATTCATTATAATCTCAAGATTCTGCAAACACTATTGATCTCAATTTATAACAAATATTTCACATTAACAAATATCAAATCTTATACAATTTACAAAACTTAATCATCCAATTGTTATTGATGATACTCTATCTAATCATTCCATTCGAATCGAGATTCCAACCTTAACCTAGTATAAGCATTTTGTAACTCTGAAAGAAAAAGAGAAATAGAGGGTAGTGAGCTTTATAATCCAGTAAGAATCCAATCATACATACACCAATATAATAATATAATTTAAAAATAATGAATGGGCAATTATCAAAAAGAAATCATAAATCTCGTATCAGATATGCATTATAACTCAATAGCTATATATATATATATATATATATATATATATATATATATATATATATATATATATATATATATATATATGTTCATATGATTTATCATTTATGTTTCATTAATCTTTTCTAAATCAATCATCATCTTTCGGTTTAGACTAATCATGGTCATGTTTTGGTCTATGACTAACAAATCATAAACCATGCTTCAGCCTATAATGATAATCCATAATAATTATGCTTCAACTTACGGTGGTAAACTAGAATATTTATGCTTTAGCCCGTAGTGGCAAACTAGAAGGTTCGTACTTTGGTCCTTGGTGGTAAACTAAGATATCCGTGCTTTAGCTCGTAGTGACAAACCAGAATGTCATGATTCGGTCCATGATTGACAATCCAAGATGTCACAATTCGGCCCTGGCCTGATCAGCAATCTACATCATGGCTAGTCGAATTCTTCTTTCATAATCAATAGTTATTAATTTTGTAATACATTCTTGTTCAATTTCAAAATATTGGATATCATGTTTTCCAACAATCAAAAGAGTAAATATTATATATCCAAACAAAATCAAAATCATCATGCAAGGTACAAAAATATACATATAGATGATTATGTAAGGAGATTTTTATCTTTATCAGTCTCAGACTCAAAGATAACTATTGATCAACCCTTCGATCCACGAGCTTAAGATCAAGGTATCTCCACTTGACACCTTATATATATAATTTTATCTATATATAATCAAGATCAAATATAAAAATCATAAATGATTAAGGATGAAAAAATTATAAAAAATTATCCGAACATTATAGGTCCAAGATCCCTCCTAGAATCAACCAATATATCTAAGTTTATTTAGACATCGGACCCTCTAATGGTTCATAGAATTTCTATAGAGAGAAATCTATGAGGAGAGAGAGATAATCTAGAGAGAGAATTCTAGAGAGAATGTAGAGAGAAACTAGAAGAGAGAGAAAGGGAGAGAGAATATAGAGAGGAGAGAGGGAAGAGAGAGAAACTCTCTCTTTTTTGTCCTTTCTTTTCTTTTCTTTTTCTTTCTCTTCTCGCTCTCTCTCTCTCATTTTGATCTTTATGAAAATAGGGGAAGAGGAAAGATGGTTTAGGCCGGTCATCCCCCCTCTATGGTGTATGTAATGGTAGTGGTGACCCTATGGCACTGACGATAGTGGCTTCGATAGAGGTGGCTCCAACCCTCGATGATTACGATAAAGCCGGATCGGACGATGGTAGCTGGTCTGATAGAAGAAAAGAGAAGAAAAAAGAAAAGCAAGGGAAGGCCTTGTTCATAAAATTCGATGACCACCTAGCCGGTGGGGCATCAAAGAAACTAGGAAGAAGAAGGAAAAAGAGATTTGGAGGTCGTACCTTATCTCTAGCAAGATATTTGGTCCTCTTTCCCAATGAAATTAAACACATGGTGGCTCTCGAAAATACTTGTCAAAAATCCAAGAAAATCCCATGGATTTCACCAACAATTGATCAGGGGTTGAGAGGCAATGCATAGGGAAAGAATTCTGAGCCTTTTATAGGCCTATTCCTAGGATTTTTGTCGAAATCTGATGAGCCCTAGGAGTCCTTTTCATGATGGACTCAAAGAGAGAAATAGAGTCCAATCAGGACTCTCTCTATTTTTTTTTTCTACTTTATGATTTGTGTGGAAAAAATTTGGATTCTTACATATCTAGTCAGGATCAAACATAAAAATTGTAGATGATTATAGATAGTAGGAATTATGATAAACGATCATAATAAAATAGATTCAAGATCCCTCTCTGGATCAATTGATCAATCTGAATTTTTCTTGATATCTAAACCCTCTACTAGTTCATAGGATTTATAGAGAGAGAAATTCATGAAGAGAGAAAAAAATATAGAGAGAAAAAGTAGAGAGAGAATCTTAGGACAGTAAGTGAAGAGAGGGAAGAGCAAGAAACTCTCTCTCTCTCTCTCTCTTTTCTTTTTTTTCCTTTTCTCTCTTTGTTTTCTAGTTTTTTTCCCTTTCTCTCATTTTCTTCTTTCTTTTTTTTTCATGGAAACATGGGAAGGCAAAAAAATAGTAGGGAAGCCACCTCCCTCTGGCAGTGACCCTTGATGGTAGTGAAATCTCACAGCTCCATCCTCAGCAACCTAAGTATGACAATGGCTGAGTAGATGGGAGAATAAAAAAATAAAAGGAATATGGGGAAGAAAATAAGAACCAAAGCATTGGGTTTTCATTGATTCTAGTGACTCGTCGGCAATAATAGGGTCTTGACGATGGTTTAGGAACACAGGAATATCTATAGAGAAGAGATCGAGGTGGATTACCTCACTTTCGATGATGAATTGATGGTGAATCATCAAGCATAATCAATGATAAATGAGAGAAAATCAAGGGGTTTTCACCATCGATTGATCGAGGATGTGCATGGGGTGAGATGTTTAGATGGGAAGGGGAAAGGATTTATAACTGAGATTTAGATAGGGGTGGCAATTGGATTGGATTGGATCGGATATGGGTCGGATCAGAAAATCACCAACACAAACTTGACTTATTTATTAAATAGATAAAAATTTAAATTTGAACTTAACTTATTTATTAAATAGATAACCCGATCCGACCTGCTTAACCCATTTGTTAAACAGATCAAATTAGGTTAAACAAATTAAATAGATTAAACAGGTTAAACAGATTGGGTTAAATAGGTCAGAAATAAATTAAGCAGATTTTAAACATGTTAAACGAGTTAAATAGGTTAAATGGGTTAAATAGCTTAATTATCTGACTCAATCCGATCTGAATATTATATAGATTAATGGGTTAAATATCTGAAATTCCAATTTGACCTCAATATTAAATAGGTGAAATAGATTGACCTATTTATGATTCAAACCTATTTAGCCTAAATTCAAATCTGTTTGTAGTGGATTGAATAAGGGTTGGGTTGGTAAGTCAGATCATATTTTATCAGTCCTGGATTAAGAGCTCCGATTAGCTATCCTGATCCCTATTGGACTCGGAGAGAGGAAAGACGGACTCTATTGGCAGTCCTCTTTTGTCTCATGTGTCCAGCACATGAGGTTCAATTTTTTTTTTACTTCTTTTATTTTGCTTTAAAATTTATGCAGAAAAAATAAAAAGGATGGGGTACTTATACTTGTCCAAAATATTTAATATAATCTCTGGTTCTTGGACTAATGAAAAAGATTTTAATTATAAGTATCTTTTTTGAAAAATGCGATGGGAATACCAACACCAAAGGTTGAATCCTGAATCTCTTTCTATGAGAACCAATCCTTTTGGATCCGATTCATCATGAAATCGGCAAGCTCTATCAATTTTAATAGAACTTCTCAAAAAAAAAAAGAGTTGGGGATGAAGAAGGGTTTGAATGAAACAGGAGAACTTTGTTCTCTACCCAATCCATGACCATGGCTAATGATAAGGTTGCGAGGGTGGTTGGATTAGTGTCGTACACTGATGAAGGAAGGCCGGAGGTCATTGGATGGGTTACGTCGGCAAAGATCAGTCTTATCCATGGATGAGTCAAGATTATCCCCTTCTCTTGCATTTTCTTCTTAAACTCTATCACCCCTTCTCTCGATCCACCACCAAAGCCCTCCCTCTTCTTTCTTCCTCACCTCTGGCAGCTGTCGGAGTGCTGCAATCAACTGCCATTGTCCAAGAGCCCTTCTTTCTCCCTATTTTTCTTAATCTATTCTATTTTGAGAGGTTTGGTATGATACTTGTCAGAATTAGCTCTGCCAACTACCGCCCTTCATTGCCATCACTATCAGTGAGCCTCCTCCTCTCTCTTTTCTTTATTTCTTGGACTTGGGTGCCGCTGCCATGGCAAAAGGAGCAGTGCCCCTTTTCTTCTTTTCTTGGCTACCCTGTTGCTATCGGTTGGACCACCACCATGCCGCACCTCCATCATCCGACCCCTCTGACTACACCACCACCACCGACTATCGCTGACCGCCACCTCCTTCTTCCCCTCTCTGTTTTTCCTAGAAACCCTTGATGGAGCCTATGGTTCGACAGAGAAGAGAGGAAGAAAGGAAGAGAGAGAGAAATGAAGAAAGAAAAAATAAAAAAGAAAGAAGAAGAGAGAGAGGGACTCAATTTTTTTTTAGTAAACCTAACCTGCTGATCAGATCCAATCCAATTGAGTTTAGATCAAATCGAACCATATAGATCTGACCTATAAATCAACCTAATCTTGACCTAGACCGGGGCTAGACTGGGATCCTCTTTCTTCTTTCATCTAATTTTTCTTAATTAGAGGCTAATGACCTTGACAATTTATTTGATCAGAGTTTTGTCACCTGAAGAACACCAGATCTGAGGATCAGGCCACGTGCCAAAAGTCATGACTTTTGGATTCGATTGATTGTAAATTTCCTATATTCTCTAAAATTTTTATCATGTATTTCAAATTGATGTTATAAAATAATATATACAAATATTTAAAAATTTGAAAAAATTATTTATGTTGTGCATGCTCTCATGAAAATGATTGTTCAAATTATGGGTCAAGCACAAAATGACTGATATGATTATCACAAACTGCAATTTGAAGTAAATTAAATTCTCTATTTTAAATCTATTCTATGGTATGTGGAAAGAAGATTAGTTAATATTGCATGACTTTTGAAAATGAAAATTTTACATTTCCACCCCTACATGAGCTTTTTGAATAAAAAGTATTCTATTACTTTTTGAAAATGAGATGTGGAAGTTTGAATTATTATTGCTATGAAAACTAGTTATTATTAAAATAATGAGAAAAACTCTTTAGTTGGACTATGATCTGGGTCTAGCCAATGTGACTGATCGTTGGCCATACGTCAGAAATATATTTCTTCGAGATCTTGCCAGTCGGGGCTAATCGCTGGCAGAGTTAGTCCTTCTGGACCTAGCCAATCGAAGCTGATCGCTGGCACATATTGATGCATTCGTATGTTTATTTTTAAAATCAATCTCTTTATCTTGTCATGGGGTTAATCGTGGCTGTATGAATCAGAGCTAGTTTTTTTCTAGACCTAACCAGTGAGGCTAATCACTGGTACAAATCGATGGTTTGGAGGTTCTGTATTCAAGGACTAGCCTCTTCTAAGCCTTATCACGAGATTGATTATAGCCGTAGTCAATGAAGACTGAGAGAGATTTTTAAATATTGCTATTACACATGGTAAAGTTTGAAAATTCAAATTATATTGGTATTTGCATCTATTATTATATGTTTAAATTTTTTTTTAATTATACTTGATCTGTCAAAGATATTGATAACTTCTGAGCCTGTAAAATTCATCTTCTTTTTTTTATTTTTTTTATAGATCTAGAAGATTTTATGGGACTTGAGATCGAGCAATGAGGAGCATAGGATCTTAGAGGATATTTGTTCAATTTATTTTGAAATAAATATTGATCTTGATTATAATGAGACATTGATGAACTATAGTTTATTTGAGTCAATAAAAAATATGATTTAAGATAATATTTTTGAATGTGAAGGCAAGTCTTGTATATTCTTTATAATCTTTAAGGAATGTGCTACCATCATGTGTCCAATCCGGATGCTGGACTCAGAGTATGGCAGAGTGGTATCAGAGTTTAGGTTAAAAATTATAAGAACTTAAATTAGTGAAAGCAGGATAGAATTAGGATCTTGATTGATTATCTCATAATAATTATGGATATTTAATGTTAATTAAATTATTATACAATCTCTAAAATTTTTTTATGGATATAAATAATGATCCTTAGAACTGAAGCATAGAAGATTGTCACAGATTATTGTTTGAGAAAATCATCGAGGTTAAATAATTGATATAGAAGAAAATATATATTTTGGGTAATATAGATTGGTTATATTATGTTGTGGCAGCATTGAATTTATTTGGGGAATCTAATATGATTAGATAGTAATCTTGAATTTATTGAAAGTCATCTTGAGTTAGAAGACTCTAGTTGTTTTGTTGATAAAAAATAGAAAGAGGGTAATCAAATGATTTCTCAAGGATATTGCAGGTAATTAAGAAGAATTCTATGATCATGGCAAGATCTAAATAATGGAAGGGCATTTTATAGTTATCAAGAATAAATTTTTTTTCTGATTTTTTGAGTGGATTTTCTAAAGTTGATCCACCTCTCTAATTATGATGCTTTAGCAAGTTACAAGATTATGATGGATAAGTTAAAGTTGATTTTCTCAAAAGAGAGAGACTGATTTTGATCATCTAATTGAATTATTGAGGTAATCTAGTGTTGGCTTGACTTAAATCAAGATTTAGAAGCTAATATTTTGATCAAACCATGGTGCAAATCTGGTAATTACTCGAGATATAATTATGATATAGTGTACTTGACAACAAAATCTTCTCTTGAATTTTATAAAATTTTAATCTAAGATTACTAAGAAATTTAGAGAATGTTAATCAGAGTTGTGTAATGGAAGCATGGTGGTTGAGTCATTTCAATTGATCAACAATGTTGATTGTGGTTTGAAATATATTATTATGAAAAATATTATTTTTTTCAATAATGACAAAAAACAAAGACAGCTTTTTTTTTCATAAAGAAAATATGAATACTATGGGTTCTTAGGCTAGTCATGACATGGCTATACTCATGTCATGGCTATACTGATTGTACCAAAAAAAAATTTTGACCATCTTATATCTAAGATTAATTGGTTATTAATTAAATTTGATCTATTTATCAAGTATCTAAATAAATCTATTGTGATTCATTCCCTCTTTATGATTTAAACTCCAACATAGGAATAATGATATCAATACTTCATCTTCTCAGATTTAATTTTTATGATTTAATTCTGAGATCATTTCTATAATTATGATGGATCATTTTTGCCTAAAGTTATTACTGTATTATCATGATCACCTTTACAGTCATCTGATTATTTGATTTTAATCAAGATGGGCCATTATCTTTTATGGGATCAAAATTTCATCATAGTGTTTGAGCCTAAATCATTTTCAGCTCTATTCTAAATATATTTGATTCTAATAATCAATCTTGTTATAAGATTTTTTCATCCAATTGATCCTAAGTACTTAATCTTAAATGAACATAAATTTATCTCAAAATCTTGGTCACTTAATTAGTGCTGATTTATTTAATTTATATCTTAATTCTAAATGTGATAGAAGGTCTTTGATTATACTAATTTTGATTGAGGAGGTACGAGATCTTTGATTGTATGTTAAAAGGGTAGAACTCCAGAATTAATGTGAAGGTGTTGAACTGTGAAGTATTTTTGCAAAGAGTCTTTGCTTTAGTATAGAAATGTGCATGAGCATTGTGGTTGACCTGAAGGGTTAGATTGCTTGCAAGCATTTTAGTAATGTGCACATGTATTTTTTTTGATAGAAATATTAAAGTCGGATAAATTGGTATTGTAAATTTTTGGGGTTGAGCATCCTTAACTTCGAAAGATCTAAATTTTTTAAATTTTGAAAATAAAATTTTTATAAGAGGGGAGAATATGACAATCAGTCCTTTTGGATCCGATTCATCATGAAATTGGCAAGCTCCGTTGATTTCATCAGAACTTCTAAAAAAAAAAAAGAGTTGGGGATGAAGAAGGGTTTGAATGAAACAGGAAAACTTTGTTCCCTGCCCAATCCACGACCATAGCTAATGATAAGGTTGCCAAGGTTGTCGGATTAGTGTCGTATGCTGAGGAAGGAAGGTCAGAGGTCATTGGATGGGTTACACCGGTGAAGATCGACCTTTTTTCGTGGATGAGTCAAGGTTACCCCCTTCTCTTCCATTTTTTTCTTAGATCCTATCACCCCTCCTCTCGATCCACCACCGAAGCCCTCCCTCTTTCTTCTTTCTCACCTCCGACAGTTGTCAGAGTGCTACAATCAACTGTCGTCGTCTAAGAGCCCTTCTTTCTTTCTATTTTTCTTGATCTACTCTGTTCTAGGAGGTTTTGGATGTGATACTTGCCGGAATTAGCTCTACCAACCACTGCCCATCATCATTGTTGCTGCTGATGAGCCTCCCTCCTCTCTCTTTTCTTTATTTCTTCATCTTGGGTGCGGCTGCCATGGCAAACGGGATAGTGCTCTTTTTCTTCTTTTCTTGGCTACCCTGTTATTGTAGGCCAGATCGCCACCGTGTCGCACCTCCATCTCCCAACCACTTAGACTACACCACCACCGTCGGCTACCGCTGACCCCACCCCTTTCTTCCCCTCTCAGTTTTCCCTAGAAACCCTTGATGGAGCCCATGGTTTGGTAGAGAAGAGAGGAAGAAAGAAAAATAAGAAAGAAAGAGAGAGAGAGAGAAAGAGACGAAGAAAGAAAAAATAAGAAAAAAAGTGGAAGAGAGAGGGAGAGGGAGAGGGAGAGGGGGACTCAATTTTTTTTAGTAAAATCTAACATGCTGATTAGATCCAATCCAATTGAGTATGGGTCAAATCGAACAATATAGATCCGACCTGTAAATCGACCCAATCATGATCTAGACTGGGGCCATACTAGGATCTTTTTCTTCTTTCATCTAATTTTTTTTAATTCAAGGCTAATGGTCTTGATAATTTATTTGATCAGAGCCTTGTCATGGGAAGAACATCGGATCTGAGAAACAGGTCATGTGCCAAAAATCATGACTTTTGGATTCAACTGATTTTAAGTTTCTTATGTTCTCTAGTATTTTTATCATATATTTCAAATTGATGTTATAAAATAATATATATAATATTTAGAAATTAAAAAAAATTATTTATATTGTGCATGCTCTCATGAAAATGATTGTTCAAATTATGGATCAAGCATAAAATGACTGATAAGATTATCACAAATTATTATTTGAAATAAATTAAATTCTCTGTTTTAAATCTATTCTATGGTACTAGGAAAGAAGATTAATTAATATTGTATAACTTTTAAAAATAAAAATTTTGCATTTTCACCCGTATATATGCTGTTTGAATAAAAAGTATTCTGTTGCTTTTTGAAATGAGATATGGAAGTTTGAATTATATTGCTATGAAAGCTAGTTATTATGAAAATAATGGAAAAAACTCTCTAGTTGAACTATGATCTAGGTCTAGCCAACAGGACTGATTGTTGGCTACACGTTAGAAACATGTTTCTTTTAGGTCTTACTAGTCGGAGCTAATCGCTGGCAGAGTTAGTCCTTCTGAGCCTAGCTAGTCAGGATTGATCGCTAGCACACATTGAAGCATTCACATATTTATTTTTAGGACGAATCTCTTTGCCTTGTCATGGGGCTAATCTCTTTGCTTTTTTAATTATACTTGATCTCTTAAAGATATTGATACTTATTGAGCCGTAAAGCTCATCCTCCTTTTTCTATTTTTTTTTAGATCTAGAAGATTTTATGGGGCTTGAGATTGAGCGGCGAGGAAAATAGGATCTTAGAAAATGTTGTCTAATTTATTTTGAAATAAATATTGATTTTGATTATGATGAGGTATTGATGAACTATAGTTTATTTGAAACAATAAAAAGAATGATTTGAGATAATATTTTTGAATATAAAAATAAATTTTATATATTTTTTAGGATCTTATTCTAAGGAGTGTGTGGCCATCACGTGTCCGATCTAGATATTGGACACGCGGTACTTTCTTATAATAATTTTGCTGAACTTAGACAGGATTCAATTACAAATGTGCCGATAATGAAACAAATGAGGCGTTGTCGGGATTTGGATATATATATATATATATATATATATATATATATATATATATATATATAAAATTTAATTAAGCAGATTTAGATGCCCTTTAATGGGGGTGTCGTACCCAATCCTCTAATGTGAAGATGTATCCTTGATCCAAACAACACCAGTTAATGGGGGTGTTGTACAACCCAGTCCTCTAATGCGAAGATGTATCCTTGATCCAAACAACACCAGTTAATGTACCGGCTGCATTTTCCCAAAAAAAGAAAAGGTGTCATACATCGAATCGAATTTCTAGCAATTCTTCATACTTGTACGATTTGTGCATTATACCCACGATACCCTGATGAGCGACGGCGTTTAATCGGTTGCCGATGCCGACACATTATTCCACACCTCAACAAAACGCTCCCTTCTTCGGAGAAAAAAAAGACAAACAAATTATGGAAAGATCTCACCTTTCGAACCACCAAATGCTTATTTTATTAATATTACCCGATGGTCGCTCTGATCGGGCTATCAGCGGAGCCTGTCCAAGTTATCAGATCGAAAGCCCCAACGACACATCGTGCATGGACAAAAAGGCGAAAACGCCCCGCTGTCCAATCCAAGCGGGATGGGAGGAGAGCCAGGGTTGGGGCGCTGGACGGGGATGCTGCTCTCCTCCACCACCCTTTCCATCAATAATATCAAACTCTGCACTTGTTGTCGTGGCCCTTTCAAGATCCCATATTTTTATTGCAGCACATCTTTACAAAATCGCATGTTGCTCTCCTCCAGGTATCTTTCCTTTCTCCATGGGTCAAGGCACGGGGGGAGGCTTGAGTTTTAAAATTAAATAGGGGCCAGGTTGGTGGGAGAAGACACCCTACCCTCTCATGCTGCCTCTAATTTTTCCTGTCCACTCTTCAAGCTCACTTTAGGCCAATACAGGCCTCCCTTGTTTTCCAAAAGTCAAAGCACCCCTAAACCAAAGCAACACCCCCACCCCGAAAAAAAAAAAACAGTAACACCACTACTATTGCTCCCTTCACAAACACGAGCTTTTTATTCTTTGTATATAAAACAAGCCATCATAATATATACATATGTATACTAGTTGGGATATAATATAATTTTGTTTATAAGGCGCCTGTATAATAGTACATGTGTAGATATAGGTTTTTCCTCCTTTTTTTTTTTTTTTTTTTTTGTGGCACAATAGCGAAGCAGTCTCAATTAGCTCATGCTCTCCAGAACAGCAGGCTTTTTGGGGCTTATCGCGAGCCATGTATAAATTCCCAAATGATGAAAAGGACAAGCTCACATGAGCCGAACCAGATAATTCATGGGCCCTCCTCACCCCCCACCCCCATCTCTCCTTTATAAAGCTACCGTACCATCCTATCTTTCCTCTCTCTCTCTCTCCCTTAGCGTCTGCGCTTCTCTCTATCCTCCCATTTGGTTTGTTGGAAGCTAAAATACCTTCCCGGCCCTTCGGGGAACCTTCGAGGCAGTCCGTTGGCAGCGCCAGGAAACCACCCACATCCGATCTATCCCCCAAAGGGGTCAGCAGGAACCCGCCGAGTCCCCAGCCCTCACTGATTTCTGGTCAAAGCTGTAGACACCGACCGTTCCTTTCTTCCTTGGCCTCCCATCAGATCTCAGTCCCAGGACAAATCACCAACAGAATTAGAGAAGGAAAAAAAAAAAAAAAAAAGAAAAGAAAAGCAAAGAAAGTGAAAGATCTATCATACCAAAGGTGAGTACTAGTAGCAGCAGTAGCAGTACTAGTTTCTATTTCGGTTCCTCAGGGCTTTCTGACCTCAAAGTCAAGATGGAGTTCACACATGGAAGAAGAGAGAGGTTTTACAGTGAGGATGACCACCAGGAGGCGGCCTCCAAGCACCCTCATCTTGTTCCTCCTTCTTCTTCTTCCTCCCCCCCTTCCTCTTCCTCCACTGCCTTCCGATGGTCCGGTGGAGCGCCGGGGAGCGGAGGCGGCGGCAGCGGCGATGCTCCTAATTATGTAGAGAAGGAGCACATGTTCGACAAGGTGGTGACGCCGAGCGATGTCGGCAAGCTCAACCGGCTGGTGATCCCGAAGCAGCACGCCGAGAAGTACTTCCCGCTCGACATGTCGACCAACGAGAAAGGGATGCTGCTGAGCTTCGAGGACCGGACGGGGAAGCCGTGGCGGTTCCGCTACTCCTACTGGAACAGCAGCCAGAGCTACGTGATGACCAAGGGCTGGAGCCGCTTCGTCAAGGAGAAGAGGCTTGATGCTGGGGATACCGTCTCCTTCGGGCGAGGAGTCGGTGAAGCCGCCCGCGATCGCCTCTTTATCGACTGGAGGCGGCGGCCTGAGCCTCACAACCTGCCTCGCCAGCTGCCGCGCCTTCCTTTACCCCTCCCGGGAGTGTCGCTGGCCCGGTCGGTGAGCCCGTGGGGCGGTCGGCTCTTCGTCCCTCCGGCAGCACTGGTGTACGACCACGGCCAGCAGGGGTACGGGTACAACGCTGCGAACCCCGGCAGCGGGCAGTTTCTTTTCTTTAGATCGGCAGCGGCAGGGCCGCCGCAGATTGGGGTGCAACCAGGAGGCGGAAGCAGCAGCGGGGATGAAGTGGTGGCCGGCGTGCCATTGGTTTTGGATTCGGTGCCGCTCGTCCACAGCCAGGCACAAGCGAAGCGGGTCAGGCTATTCGGGGTGAACCTCGACTGTCCCGAACCGGATGGTGGTGCTGACGACGGCAATGGTGGGTCTTTAAGCATGCGCCGGATGCAACCCCATTCGACGGCCCAACTCCTCCAATGGTCGCAAGGTGGAGCCGAAACTTCGATGGCCGCCTCGCGGTCGCCGGGCAAGGAGAAGCAGTCACCGCTGGATCTTGACATGTGATGATCGAAAGGAGGAGAATGGGGAGGAAGGAAATTAATCGTCATACCCTCATGAGATCTATACCTGGAATTGGGATCGATGGACACTGAACTGAATGAGAGAAAGGTTAAAAGATTCTTTCTTTTTAGCGCTTACTTGGCTTCTTGGAGCATGAGGAATCATTGGGATACTTGGCATGAGTGGGGTTGGGAAGAAAGGAAGGAAGCATATCCAAACTTATTTTTCTTTTCCTTTTCCTTTTTCCTTCTATCAGATTTCCTATTCCAATTGTAAATATATTATAGGTATTGATCCCTCTTATGCCCTACATATGATAAACATTTTCCATCTGTGTAAACTACATTAGTTTGGGGATTTGCCCTTATTCGGTTGCATGCGCTGATATAAGCTCTCGAGCTTCGATATTATTGCCTTCAGATTACTCATTGTTGTGCTGCTAGGTTGTTTCAGCTACATCTTCCTCACATACCTCCAAAGCACTGGGCATGCCTTAAAGAGGACAGACAGTTATGGAGAAAAAGGAGGTCAGATCTCAATCCTTCTCCATCCATTTCCTATCTGTTGTGCATTGGGATTTTATCTTTGCCTGCCATGACAGCACCTCGTATGCTGTCATTCATGCATGATGGGATATGATAGGAGTAAGCTGTGCAGAATTCTCTCTTTTTTTCTTTTAAAGAAATTATACTATTTTAAGTGGTCAAGCTTTAGTAATGGACTCCAATTGATGAAAGGAGAGTACTGCTAATGCTATAGACGCCCTGCTTAATGTGCTGTAACAATTGTCAGGGATGTGTGTTGAATACCATCCAAAAGTTCTTTAAGGTGGAAGAGAGTGAAGAAAATAGGTGCCAAGATGCTCACGTACTGCATTTAAGAAAGTTGAAGGTCGAACTGGCTAAGCTTTTTGTTGCACTATAGTTATTTCTAACTGTAGTGAGGTATACTGACAAGAGCTAAGATGTTGGACGCACTTGCAGTGGGCATGGTATGGGAGGTAATCATAATAGGGAATGAGTGGAATAGAATTTTCGATACAAGGTTCAGTTGGTTGCTCATGTACTTGAAACACATACCAAGAAAACAAAAAAAAGATAATCAATCTATAAATAAAAGAATATAGAGGATAGCAGCAGAAGAAAAGTTAGCGCTTATCTGATTTCAAGATTTGTTTGGGATAAAAAATAATTCGAATGCAAAAAGTCCTTCTTCATGACTGTCTGTTTTATAGACAGGGATTCGCCAATCCCCTCCTCTTTCATGGCTTTTTCCTGGAAAAAAGTAAAATAGACTTTTTTTATTAGTCATCTCTTTTTCTTAGTTTGGTATTAAATTGTGAATTTTGCATTATTTTCATTTATCTTTAGGCATGTTAGATAATCTCAAAGTGCAAGTACAACATAATGTTTTTTTGCTGCAAAATCCAAAATATGATATATATATATATATGTTTTACGTTCGGTTCTTGTTCTCTTTTTCCCTTTTCCTATGTATAGCTTTGACTCTCTTTTTTGGGACCTTCTGAGAACTAATGTTATTCCCATTTCTTCAATAATCTACAAATTGGAACTCCTGAAACTTAGAAGAGTTCGCTTAAAATATTTTGAGTTGGGCATCCTAGACGTCTCATGATACTCATACCTGCCATGTCTACAGAGACTATAGTGCTAGGTCCATTACAATGTGCGTAATAATCCTATGAAAATAACATCAGCTACCTTTCAGAATTAGGGAGTGGAGATGCATAGAATTTTTTGAATTTCTTTTTTTGTGCAAAACGGTGGGTGAAACTGATGGAATTTCAATTAGTATGAGGGAAGATTTTGTAGGCCTTTTATTATGGAAACTAAATGTGAGAAGGGTGTTTTTTTCAAACAAGTGATGAAAGATTTTAGACACTGACCAAGCAAGCTCTTCTTTATGTATCATAACCCTACATACTTATCCACATGATTTTCGACATAATTTGGAACACTAGAGTTAATATGCATGCATGACTTGGTTATCACACTGTTTGAACGAACCAATTTCTACAATGGTCAAGCAGTCATTATGACACCATATATGGAAGCTGCTCCTCAGGCTTGCCATGATGCAGGGTGCTCCTAAGATACGGAAATATAAAGTTGCCAACAATGGGATAGCTATTTCTTCTGGTTACATTCTAATGAACAAAAATTTTATCCATTCATCTTGCACGCAGATCACTAACTCATTAGATATTGATAATAAATGGCTATATGGTTTGGTCATTCATATTATACGTGTACATACATCATCAGTTTGAATCATACTATGGTATCCCAAGTATCAAAATATGATTAGTTATCCCATCTTTTGCATCCGAAGAAGAAGAAGAAGAGGAAATAAATATATATTTTAGACATATTTAAGTAGGTACATAGATGTTAGTTAGAATATAGCTAACTCATTTTTCATTATTGTTTCAGCTTATTTAGTAGAAAATGTAGTAACCTCTGTATCCTGGCCACTTGACTGCAGCAGCATTAATGCTGGCCGGTGAGACAATAGCTTTCTTCATTCTGGAAGAACCATCCCAAAAGGGGAAGAAAAAGATAACTGAAAACACAAAACAGGTTGACATGTTTGGCTGATCTAATGCCAAGTTAATAAAATAGGTACATTAGAGATCGAAATCGGATCTGCAATTTTCAAAGTGATCTCAATTTATTTGTCATTGGTCATGGTCACAATACATAGACAGGGAGACATTCTCAATGAGAAAAATGAAAAAAAGATGGGGAAGAAGAGACCCTTTTACATACTAGCTTCTGTTGAGTGCTTTGTGGACCCCTTTTCAAAGAATTTTTTTTTTCTATATAAATATATGTCTGATTTTTTTTTTTGAAAAAGTACATACGTCTACTGTTCTTTTATCTGTCACGTTTCCTTGATTCGTTTAGTTGGACTATTACATAGCTTGCTTAGCATTTCTTGAAAAGAAAGAAACCCTAATTTGAACTATCATATAACCTATCATGCATATAAACATTCCTAGTCGTGAAACAACACCAGCATTGCACATGACATCTTATGCTATACCAGGAGACTGGTTGGACATCTAGTGTGGCTTTTGAATATTTTACAATGAATTGTTGGTACAAATTTGCAGAGAGATTGGAAACAGCTATATATATATATATATATATATATATATATATATATATATATATATATATATATATATATATATCCGAAGGCACAGTTTGTTTGTTAACGGCCAGCTTCGAGCCTGTAAGTCTCCTTTTACCTATTTGGTTTTCTTTTGTCGCAATACTACTTAAAAGTTGAGTTTTTTCATGGTTGGCTATTTCTGTAGTAAAAAGTTGGGTTAAAGTTTGGGCATAAGATTATAGTACAGTTTGATTAAACTAGATATTGTCTTCTCCAAAGATTTGGGTTCTAGTACCTGACCCAACATGTTGGAAAATTAATTGATATAGCTTTCTATATATAGGCATTGTATACTCATCTATCCAAGGCACATGAAAAGCTCATTTGATAGTTAACTTCCAACTCAAAGATTTCTCCTACTGGTCAATTGGTTCAGCAATTATTAGGCATAAAATTTCGTATGAAGGTATATGTATGAAGTTAAGTTATGATATGAATACACTTCTTAAGGCTGTCTCAGCTTTTTAGGTAATTTGGATAGCTTAGGTTCCTCTATTAGTCTTCATCTCTACTTTATTATTGTTTGTATTTTCTCCCTTGAGGCTGAGCTGTAACACTTTGAACTTCACATATCTTCATTATACCTTTTTATTTCTTTTTTTATTTTTATCTAATAAAGTTGGGTGGCATTCATTGCTTCCCTTTCCCTCAAAAAAAAGTTAAAATATGAATACTATTAGAAAAGTTTAGAGTGCTAGCTGAGTTATCTAATATAGATATCTGTTAGCAAGAATTTTTGCTGTAAGGATTATTCTAGTAGCTTGCACTTGATCAAAAATGTGAAGTGAATTATCTATAGTCTATCATCGTGATAACTTTCATCATGGACATGAAAACCTAAGATGGATTGTGTAAGTAAAATACTCTCAAATTGTAACCTAGGATCTCATTGAAAAAGGTTAGATAGAAATTATTAATTGAGGTCTCTTGTTCCTGCTTAAGTACTCAAAATCTTCCTAATGCACAACCAACATGGGACTAAACAGAAGATTACATGGATCCTGGCATATTTGGCTAGACAAAGAAATCAAGATAAATTAAATCAATTCAAGTCTAATTATAATTCCACTGATAATTGAGTCAAGTATCACACATTTAGAAGATATATACCTCAGAGACTCATGATTCACTTTCAAACGAAGATATGATATTTTTGAACTTCTTGAATTGCAATGCTTCTTCATTTGAATTAATCACACTAGCAGAGACTAATGAGTTGGATTTATTTTTTTCAAAAAAAAATCCTATACGTAATTTCATAATATATAGTAAGGCCAAGTAAGAAAGTGCAAGGAATTGGAAAAGTTCAATAGATTTAAAATAAAAAAATAGAGAGAATATGGTATAGAAGATCAAGGATATTAGAAGTTGTTAGAGAGTGAGAGAATGCGAGCCCCCCCACACACAGAAAGCATTTCCCTTTAGAAGAAATTTTCCCTAATAGAAAATGCTACTTATAGTATTTCTTGTTGGTAGTTCTGTTTCACTAGCTTTGAACTATATCATGGAGATATTTGAATCAATATCATGAAAAGAGAAATTTTGATAGGATTTGACTTGAATGTTATATATGAATCTCACTAAAGGTCATAGTTACACATATCGAGTAAAGCAAATTGTGTTCCTCAAAAAAAAAAAAGAAAAAAGAACAGGTTATTTGTGAAATATTTTTAAAAAAATACAGTCAAGTTATAGCAAATTTGAAGGAAAAGTTATTTTATTCAAGTCCATAGGACTTTTGGGACCCCTCTCCTACGTATTAGAGGTCCTAGGTTCAAAACCATATGGTGACAATTACATCATGTTTCTCGAAAAAAAGATATCTTATGTAGCATGTGGGCTTTTGTAGCTCATATTGTTTGCTAGGTGGTGGTGCCTTCGTACAAATATATTCAATAATGACAAGAGTTTCAAGTTTATCTATTTAGGGTCCATTTGGATGTGGAATATATATCTTACCAATGTAATGAAAGTTTCATGGCATGGTGGAGTTCACTTCTGAGAGAATAGATCTTATCAGTGTAATAAGATGGCAAATTTCTTGGCAGAGTTCAATTCTGATGATATGGATCTTATCAATGTGAGAAGATTTTCCAGGCAAGGATCTTGGTGGAGATCAATTCTGCAGATATGGTGGAAGCGGGTTGTTTTATAGAGATGGAGAAGCCTAGGCAACAAGCAATCCCTAAAAGTATAAATAAGATAAATCACCTTTTGCAACCAAATTTATTCTCTTAAAAATACGATTACTTGTGGCTTGAAACTACCCTGATCTCTTGGAACCATCCCTCTTCCATCATAATTTTAATTAGGCTGAAACCTCTGCCATGAAATCTTATTACACTGATAAGATCTTTCGGAATCCAGTTAGACCCTTAATATTCATTCCTCCATACCTTCTACTATTTAAGAACTTTTAGTAACCATGAAGTGTTATTGCAACTCAACCATGTTATTGATTAACTAAAAGGATGTTATTTATGGACTTTTACATACTTATTGAAACAAATGCTGATTGCAAACCTAAAGAGGAATCATTTACAGCATCTGTACTTCCATCATAAGTTTGTCTAACTAAATACTTAACAAACATAATGGGTGAGACGCCGCTTCTTAGCAACTGGAGATTAAAGCTAGGTTCTATTCTTAAATGGTGTTATCTCCAAAATTTTAGACTTAAAGAACTATAACATCGATGAACCTATCTCCTCTCCCTCAGAAAATTGTGCTTAGTTATTTCTTTTGATGAAAATGATCCTTAGTTATTTCACGATACCTTTTTTTCTATCCAGAAAAAAATTGGTAAGACAAATGTTTGTAAAGGAGATGCGATGCATTAATTCCATCAATTATTTCACATGTTCCTAGTTTCATGTATTATACTTAGCAGTCATAGGGTGATTGGTCTTGGCCAAAAGCCCACCATTTGCCCTATGTTCTCACATTTCCTCTATCATCTCTAAATTCAAAAATATAATAAATTATTATGATGCCATAAGTCTATCTCCCATAGGGTTTAATATTTTATGTCCCTTAATTCTATAAAGATATAGTAAAATACTAATCTTTAACTTGATGCTCGTTAAATGCCTAAAGATGAAAGCTTCATACTACCTTTTGCGCTTTTCTTGTTTAACTACACATATGTTCGTGATTTTTTTACCAGAGAAATTTTATTATAAACATGTCCGTGGTGAGGTAAAATTTCAAGGATGGCACATGATGCATTACTTCTACTACAACAGACATAATGACGTTTATTATACATAAAGATGCTATTGTAATGTACCAAATTTCTTATTCAAATTAATACTTGAAATCAAAAAAATATAAAAATATTTTTAAATTCCTTAATCATCAAAATCTTCTCATATGCATTTAAGGTTGATGTGCTTAAAATGAATCGAGCGCAATATTCTTATTCCATATATTTTTTATTTCATTGCTTGATGTAATAAGACAAATTTGTTACTCATTTAATTCTTAATGCTTATCTCTTTTTACAGAAATATTATCTTAAGAAAATTACAACCTTTACAAGCTCTAATTATTTAAATATCTCACTGCATGAACATTAGACCAATATGCTCAAAATCATCTTTTTTTGATGAAACGGATGGCTCATGCAATCTTAGTATGAATACATGCAACATAATCACAAAATAAAATACCATGAAACTTCATTAGGATATACGAGATATCAATCCAAGTTACGCCTTCAGAATGTTCCTCAATGAAGGAAGCCACGCAGCCTGCCATGCTATTCACTTCTCGATTATCACTTTCCAAACATTGCTTTCTTATACCGTATTCCTACTTCCACAACTTTATTTGAAGCAAATTGATCAAGCATTTTGTCCTTCACAACCTTAATGTTTTAGAATAATACTTGATTTCAAGATATATAGGTAAGAAAATAAATATATATTCCAAATGACGCTCAATATTTTGTTCAAATTATATATAGAATCTTAGCTTACCAGTATTTATAAATAGGATTGGAAAATATCTATTTAAATCCTAATTATCCCTTATATTAGCCTCCATTATCTCAAGTAACAATGGCCAATAGTTAAGTTAACTAGGATGGCTGATGACTATTCCATCCCTAGAAAGAGGGATGTGAAAAGAAAATGGAAAAAAAAAATCTCTCACTAGTTAAATGCTAAAACCCCTCAAGACTCCTCTTCGTTATCATTTTCTTCTTTTCCTTGAAATCCCATATTGAATGAAATCCTAGGTCGAACAATCAATCCAGAGCCTATTTATGAAATATAGTAGGATTAGGCTTCATTTCTCATAAGATCATGAATTATACGATCTATTTAAGTAAGGCTAATATCAACCCAATCCTTCGCCGGTCCAAATTTTGTGAGAGGAAAAAAGGACCTCCATAGGTATTTTTCTTAATCTTGTAGTCCAACATGTCTATAAATGGGATTTAGGCTAAGACAAGAATGGGCCATTAGAAAAAACAGGGCCAGTAAGCAAACAGGCATGATTTCTATAAGAAATCCTGCCCAATCTTTCTCCACCTCCACTCGTGGTGGCATCAAGTGGTATCAGAATAATAAGCTCCACCTCTATGATATCATTGCTTCCACGTCATCACCACTTGCGGCCTCCTTAACCACTTTGGAGGCATTTCTCACTACAAAAATGGTGCCTGCCATATGACCCCTCCCTTATGCTCACCACCTTTGAGGCCTATTATAATATCTATTCCATCCTCACCTATATTGCCATATAGGTCTACAATGGCCTCTATGAGGATGCAGCCCGCTAATTTCTTTTTCTGCATGAATCTTAAAGCATCCAAAAAAGTTAGCTTCTTGCATTGTCCACATGAGTAGGAAAGGAAGACTCCCATTGGGAATGGGAGTCTTCCTCTTCTCCGGGGAGTCTTCCTCTTCTTTGATTTTAATATTGAAAGTTTTTCTCTTATTTAATTCTAACTAAAAAAACTATCCTAAAGCAGCCAAATCCTATGATATTTTTGATCTATAAAAGAGCTTCTCCTCCCTCTATTCATCACACACCAAACCCATCTATCATCAGCAAGAAATCCTCTGACTTGTCCTTGATTTTTCATGAAGGGGTCTTCAGAATTTTTTCAATGAATTGACTGTTAGACCTCACTGGAGCCAAGGTAAGGCTTAAATCTTCCATTTTCCTTTCTTCTAGTCTGTGGGGTGTCGCCGATGCTGGAATTTAGGTTGGTGAGGTGTCAGAATAGTGAAGAAATAGGAATTCTCCTATTTTATTTCTTATTTTTCTCCTTTCCTTCTTCGTCATACTGGAGACCATCGCCAGACTTGATCGTGATGGCGTCTGAGGCAGATGTTGCAGTCCCATCATTGAGGAGCTACTACTGTAGGGTGTGGCTAACTGAGAGTTTTTTTTCTTTTTCCTTATCTTTCTTTATCTCTTCTTCTCCGAATTAGCTTTCATCGCAAGGACATCATCATGCTTGAACTACCAAGGGTGGGAGTTGTTGCTGCCGACCATGGTTGCCACCATGGGTGTGGCCGACCCTAAAGTTCTTTTCCCCTTTCCCCTATTTTTCCATGGAGGAAGAAAAAAACAATAGAAAGATAGGAAGAAAAATATGCATATTTTGATTCTCTCCTCTATTTTTCTTTCTCTTCTTCACTCTCTCACTACACGTTTAGTGAACTAGTGATCCAGAGTTGTCTAATATATGGATTCATGCTAGCCCTAGGAGGGGTCCAGACCAGTGTTGTATGATCATGGTCCTGAGTTAGCATCGTACAACCATGAATCCTGATCTTTTGAAGCTTTTCCATCAAAAATCCTAAATATTTATGAATGTTTTAATGATAAGGCTTAACTTTATAGGTGAGCACTTATCTGAGCAAGATAGTGTTGGGTCGGACACTTTGCCTCCATGTTTATAAACCGAGCAGGTTGATGTTCCTCGTACTTGAGTCAATCACTAATATAGGTAAGAATTCTTTGATACAACCATCTATATGATTATAAAAAAAATTATTTATAACTGTATCTATATGATTGTATATGTTATTTATATATCAGCTCGTGTATCATATGTTGATGAATTAATATTGCATGGTTCATAATTAATTGATATTTAATTATAGATATCATGTTGAATAAGAAAAATTATGATTTTACATAATTGATGCAGTGTGGATAGTATCTAAGTTAGTCGGTCATGCAAAAAATATGATGTATATGTTGGATTAGTTTTGGAGTGGAGTGCGATACTAGTTTTAGCTTATCATAGGCTGGAGCATGGCTATGACTAATCTAATACTAAAAATCAGATTATGACTTTAATAATATGGATGGGGCATGAACAGTATTTGAACTAATTGGTCATACAAGAAATGTGGTGTATATGCTAGATCAGTCTAGGACTGGGATGCAGTGCTATGTTTGACTTATCACAGATTAAAGCATAATTGTAATTAATTCAATATCAAAAAGAAAAACATAAATTTGCATAACCATAAAAGTAAAAAAAAAAATGTGGACTAGTTGGCCATATATAAAATGTGACATATCAACCGCAGACTAAGATATGATTTATAGTCATCGACCATGGGCAGAATCATGGTATGCATTTGGCTTGCCATGGACTGAAGTATGGTTGTGACTAGTCCAATACTGAAATCAAATTAAGATGATAAACTCTATCTCATCGAAGGGTATCTGACTAGCTAGCATGTGTGAAATATGGTATTCATGATGTTAGCCATGAGTTGAGATGTGACTGCCAGCCATGGATGGAAATATAATGTATGTTTAGCCTATTATGGGCTGGAGTATGAGCGGGTCTAGTTCAGTAGAAGAATAATAATATGGTCAAGATCCAACTATGTTAATCAGATAATGAAAATAATTTTATTGAAATATTATTGAATCAAATTGTTGCTTTGATGATATATAAGTGATACATATCTCGATGGGCTGGAGTGTGAGCGGGTCTAGTTCAGTAGAAGAATAATAATATGGTCAAGATCCAACTATGTTAATCAGATAATGAAAATAATTTTACTGAAATATTGTTGAATTGAATTGTTGCTTTGATGATATATAAGTGATACATATCTCGAGATTTCTATATTGAATTGTTGCTCTTTTCCCCCTTTCCTTGTTTTCTCATGGAAAAGGAAAGAACAAAAAATAAAAAGAGAGGGAGAAAAATTTATGTATATTTTGATTCTCTCTTTTCTCTCTCCTCTATTTTTGTCTCTCTTATTCACTTTTTCTCTCTCTATATGTTTAGTAGACTAGTGATGATCAAGGGTTGTCTTATGGATTCGAGCTGACCTTAGGAGAGGTCTCAGACTGGTGTTGTATAATCATAGTCCCGGATTAGTATCATGCAATCATGCGCCCTGATATTTTAAAATTTTTCCACCAAAAATCCTGAATATTTACGGATGTTTTAATGATGAGGCCCAACTCTATAGGTGAGTAATTACCTCGACAATACAGTGTTGGGTCAGAGACTTTGCCTCCATGTTCATAAACCGAGGAGCAAGTCGATGTTCACTATACTTGGGTCAATCAATGATAGAGGTAAAAATCCCTTAACACAATAATCTACATGATGTATGATTTTACTATACTCTCTTATTGGCTAAATATTAACTAAAAAATATTTCATATTCATACTAGTGTGGGGGGGAGGCAGAAATTCTTATTAGGTTGTAAAGCTCACACTTTTTTTTTTCTTTAGAGTTGCAGCATATATGTAGCATCGATCAGGTTGGGCGTGGAGTTCAAGTAATGAAATTCTTAATTAGTTAGATGATTTTCTGATACCAAATCAATGTTTCAATCTTTTGTGAACTATATTCAATAGAGATGGATTGATTTGGTTTGATAAATATGATTGAAATTTATAATTCTTTTGATTTTCTTATAGACTTATTTATTATTTAAATCTTGCATGATCTACAGGATATTACTCTAGGGTTTATAACTCTAGGGTTTATTATCCGATGTTGGGTTTGGGGCATAACAGCCCCCGATGTCACTTTTGGTAATGTTGGCACTGCCAACAACTTCATTAAGATAGTCCATGGCAACATGAAAATATCTTTGCCAAGACTTCTTTATATTATCAGTGGTCACATCAATCATTTTCATCAGGATCATCGCCAATATGTTCAAGTTCTATCCCCAACAAGGACAGAGAGGGTGAGTTTGTGGATAAGTAGCTAGGAAATGGATGGTCTAATAGGTGGTAAAGTTCTCAGCCATTTCCTTCATCATGGGTAACTCTCTTGATTATCACTATCGAAGTAGGTTCAAGGAGAATATGGTGGCCACCGAGGAGATTTTGACAAGCTAGGATGGTGATGTCTCCAGAGCATCCTTAATTAGAATGATTAAATAACAGGAAGTGTCAAATTGATGATGTCTTTTAGGCTCTATATGCCTCAAAGATTGGTTGCTATGCGTAAGGTTTGATCTTGCTTTAGATCAAGAGTAACAAGAAGGGGTGAAACCTCAATTTCGGGCAGCAGCGAGGATCTAGAAGGGGGTTGAAGCACCAGAAAAGAAACATGAGAAAGAAAAGAGGAAGGAAAGGAGAAAAAATATTTTGGAAAGAGGGGTAGCTTTGTCCTCCATGTATAACAAACCCACAAAAATTTAAGAAAATGACTGTCTACTAATTTGTGACAATTAACCCAAGAAGCTTTTTTCCAAAAAAAAGATCGATATTTTCTGAATCACTTTGTAAACAATGATAAAAAATATTTTTATATAATTCAATAGAATATTAGGTGTGATTTGTAAAAAACTAAACCATATTCCAAATTCTCTAGTCATCAACAAATTTCCACGACTACGTACTCAAGATAAACCATACATAGTTTGCTACCATGGCGATAGCCCAGCTGGAACGGGCCTTTGTTTCCACGCAAGTGACCTAGGTTCGAATCGCGAGTGAATGTTGGAGGAAAATGACACATGAAGGATTCCTTTCTGACGAGTAGGGAGTGGCCTATCCTTACATCCAAATCGAACATTCGTCAGTGGCTAAAAATAAAATTGGGAAATGTTTTTATTTTGTTATTTTTTTGGGTATAAAGAAGAGGCTCTTAATTCCTAGCCAGCCAATCAGCAGAGCTATTGTCTTCTCGATAGATGTGGATAACCATGGATTAGGGAAAAGAAGTGAGTAAATTCTAATTAAGTAAGAAGGCATGGGTGGGATGAAAGTGTTGAAGTATCCTTCCAACGCCATGTAATAACTGCTTGCAAGTCACCTTCTACCCAAATATTCCTTACCAGAAAACAAAGTGGCTACTTTGAGCCCTTACCATGCTGCCTGGAGCTCAGCTACTGTTACGGTTTTGTCCGTGGGAACGATATTCAGCTGCATACATAGGATTGTTTTCATGGTCTCTAATCAGAAACCTGGACAAGTCACCAGCATTGCCCCGGACAGAGTCATCAAAGTTTAATACAGTACACCATAGTTGGGACCCACTATGATAGAAGTATAATCCAAATTGTGGATTTCATCAAATCAAAAGGCTTGATCTATTTTGTACGGGGGACAATCTTAATTATTTTTGGACTCTGAAACAAGAAGAGTTCTATTCATGCAAGCTAGTAGAAACTTTTTGATTATTATTAGAAGTCTATATATATTTGGACTTTTTTCTATTTAAAGATAAAAAGTGAGGGCGTGCACAACAAGAAAGCACGTAAAGGGGGGTACATATCGAACACCGCTTCTGTCCTTTCGTAGATGCTCTTCTTATCTATTAAATATGAATACGGAATGATGAAGTGATTGGAAAATCACTCAGGCTTGGGCAGTATAGAATTAGTGTTTCGATTAAAAGACTTTGAAAAGCTAATTGAAAGTGTAGACTGGGAGATCGACAATGCACAAAATGAAAGAGAAGAAAGTATAAAACATTGGAGAGAGAGGTGAAAGAATAGTCCTTACATCGTTATTGTATGGAAGTTCATAGAGAGGATTAGATTCAAAGACTCATTAGGGAGGAACAGGTTGCATCCACTCCAATTGCAATGAGTTATTTTTCACACACTGTGCATAAGTGTGCAGGCATCATCCACTTTACCAACATGCATGATATGAGCTTTTACGGTTTGGAAAGTCGGATATGGTGTCTACGAATAACGAAAGAAAAAAAAAAAAAATGGCACTCGAGTCCCTTGAAACCCCATACATAGACAAGTTGGAGATACGTTTTGTAGGCAAGACTTGATTTGCTCCCTGACATTATAGGATGGGTCTCCACTGTTGAGGAAGCTTTGGAACCTAAGCAGCTAAATCAATGTCTGGCGTGAGCACCCACTCTCATTACAAGTTCGTACAAGACGAACCTTATAGTCTATAGAAATTCCTGGTGTAGAACAGATTGTGCAGTCTCAAAGGGTGTCTAACCTAAAATAGAAGACAACCACATCTAAAATAATATTGTTCAATATGCTAGGATATAAATAAAGAAGCTTCATTACCTTAAAGTGGAGGAAGAAATAGACATTTACAGGGAAAAACTTGTTTTGGGTGATTTTCTCCATTTAACCATTTCCCTAATGAAAAATTCTAATTTGGTTTTGGATTTAGGAGATGATTCTGATAAAAACTATTTATGCATGGCCTCACTTGTACGAGTCACAACTAGCCAGTCATGATTTCTCCAAGTATCCATAAAACATAAATAACTTTTCCTATCTAAACACCTCAGTCCCAATATGATTAGAGTTCAGAAGAGAGAGCGGGGGAAAAAGTGCACTCACAATTCAACGGGAGGGTTGGTTCCACTCTCCATTATCTCGTGCACCCGGTCCCTTTCTTGCCCAAGGGGGGTAAAAATCTCTAGATTGAGATGGGATCATAGCTTCCCGTGGCTGGAGTACTCCTCATCTGTTGCCGGACTCCACTTTAGCAGCTAGATATCTAAAGACCGCGGGCAACTAAAAAGGAGAAGAGAAAAGGAGGACGTGGCTTCATATTTCAAGAGGAGGTTCCAATGTTTAAATCCTTGCATTTCTCGTGATAAGATTATCGTATTTTATCAGCGTCTTGCTGCATATCTTCTCCAGAATAGTTCTAATAAAAAGGGATCCACAAGTAATTGCGAGATATCAGAGTAATCCGTGCCTCTTATGTGCATTAACATGCCAACTACTAGCCTTCAATATTGTCATGCATCGATCCTGAAGTGCCAACATATCACTTTTTATCTTATTTATGTTTCTTCAATTTTTTGGAAAAGAAGTAACAATAGAACATATACTTTTACACCAGACTGATTTCTAGCATCTAATTATGAGAACAGACCAGCTTATCATCAGCGTTGGTTAATTAATTAAGCATCTACTTCCACATCCATAGGATCCTAGTGGCATGCTATGCAACTTGAAAGCTGCAAGGATCATGCATGATTGCAATTCCGGATGCCATGCCACCAAGGTACACCTTGTGGCATCTACACTGACTGAAAGAGGCAGAGGGTTAATGAGTCAGTCCTTATCACCAAGGTGGTCCATGTGCTAAACCTTAGAGAGGTATGCAGCCATAGCTAGCATCCGTTTTTATCCCATGCCCCTGCCGTCCATGCCAAGGAAACATCGCTTCAGTCCATGTGATTTTAGTACTTGGGCGAGGACCCCCCCTTGATGCCAATATCTCCCTTTCCACCGAGTCCATCTCCCCCACCAAAGTCCGTGACAACAACTTTCTCCCTAGAATGTGCATGGTTCGTTGCATCAACTTCCCTACATTAGCATGTGAATCGCTTTCTCCTATCCTTTCTCTCACATCTCCCATAAAGATATTGGCATCAATCATGATTTACTTGCATGTTACGTAGTGTACTAGTTACCTTAATTTGTAGATCCGTGACTAGAATTAAAACATTACATGGAAGTGGTAGATGTCATCATTTCGTCCTTCCAATAATCCATGCACCCCATCTTAGAAAAGTACCATTAATTGTTTTGCATATGAATCCTTTTTTCGCGCATATTGGATGTCATGTTGCAGTATCATTGGAATATCTCATACATGGGAAGTTGCT
>NC_026003.2:108830175-108860032 GCF_000442705.2 Elaeis guineensis
CCATCTACAAGACTTCTGGTTTTGGAAAAGGACCGTAACTAGGCATATATGCTTCTTCAAAGATTTTCAAAGAAAAATTCACTTTATTTTCATATTTGTAGGTAAACCGTACATATTCACAAACAACAAACTTGGTATATTCTATCCTTAATGTCCTCTTACATTTAAATGGATGCATATTTGTCCTTAGATAATCCACACAATATGGATAATAGACACAAGTACAAATCAATTCGTACATAATATATTCTTACAGGTGGCTGCGAGAATAAATGTATAAATGGTTCAAAAAAAAAAAAAATTCTTCTATACAAATTTATAAATAAATTATTTTTTTCACATATTCCTTGCAGTCAAAACATTAATTCAAAGAAATATAATATTCCATATCTATCATTGTTGTGTCATGCAAATCTTAATTAAAAAAGTTTATATTTTCCACCAGCTCCAGCCTCCAAGGACGACAGCTCAACATGGCAGCCGATCCCATAAAGGGATGGATGAGTGGGACCCTTCATGCTTCATGATGGCCCCCACGCCTGAGCCGTAAAGTCAAAAAGGAAAAGTAAAAATGGGAACATAACCACCCAGCACTCCTCTTTTTTAAATAAAGCACAGAGGCACAGAGAAGATATGTGCTACAGTGAAAAGTGGTTGTGGGAGAATGGGCCGTTGTGGGGCCCGTTTCCAAAAGCCTGGCCCCATCTGAGATAAGGAACCATCCCTCTCTCCTGTGCGGTAGTAAATGCCCTTCGGTAGGAGACAAAAACAGGGGATGGGAGGAGGATTTTGGCACCTCTGGTGGGTGGGATCCCACGCCCACGCATGGGCGGTACGTGCGCTGCATGCCTTGTTCTCTTCTTTTCCCTCTTAGTGTGAGGTGTGGACTTGCAGTCCCTGATCAAAAGGCCTTGCTTAGTGCCCTGCAAGGGACGGCAGTGAGGCAGGTGGGCCACCGGGACCCTTCTGCATGAGACATTGTTCTTTCATTCATGGTTTGTGAAAGGGTTACTAAAGCTGTACTTGGTCGCCTTTAAAAATAAGTTGAATTTTACTTTTACTTGGACTAATCAACAATTGACCATGGCTCTGTTTCAACTAAATATCATCCAGCTTAAAGTTTTCTTTCTGTAATCTAAAGACTAGGATCTATATTGGATTTAGACAAACTCTTAGAAAATACAAGATAGATGGGTCAACAGGCATGATTTCTACAAAATTTTCAATACGATCTTGTAAGACTATCCAAGCGTGCCTTAATAAATATTTGTATAGTATTTTTTTTTTCAATACCCTCAAGAAACCTAAATGTATGTTTTTATAAATTTGATAATTATGTAACAAAGAATAGAAATGAGTAGCTTGATTGATAGCCATTCTGAACTTGTTTTTAAGATAAATAAGAAAACAATTCATGTAAAACAAGAAGGATACGCAGGAGATTTTGGCCAATAGAGCTCTAGTCTATTCTCTTGCTCTTTTTCTTTTTTTCCTTTTTTTCCTTTTCATTTTTCTTAGAGAAAGCAAGAAAACCTGTTCTGTAGAAAAATGCAAAATATATAAGTTCTTCATCAAGAAACTGATTGATGTTATGTTTTTTATTAGATTTTTCTAGTTATTTAATCTCATTTCCTACATCGTTATCATCGACTTCAACAATGGTGCCATGAGTTCACTCTTTCTGTTGGATCGACTTCAACAATGGTGCCATGAGTTCACTCTTTCTGTTGGGTACGGTTAAATATATGCTGCAAATTTTCTGATAGTCTCTTCCATATGACACTTGGGGATTTTGGATTAGTTGTAGTTAACTCATTGACATAATGAAACTGGTTTCTAGACCTAATCACCCATTCATTCCAATGCCCCCTTCCTAAAAGTCCTCCATATGATGTTCAATGCTCACTGAAGAGCATACGACATACAATAAGGTGTTAATGGCTAATATAAAGAATGCAACTATAAATTTGGCTACGAGAGTTGTTACAGACCTTTCTTAAAAGCTTGTTATTACAATCACCGCATGTTGATGCTATGATCCTAGATCCAATTAAGGAACGACAGCGAAGTAGTTCTATGCAATGTATTGACTCATTTTTGGTCTCCTAAACCTATTTTAAATTGTTGACTTGTGATCTGATTACTTTTTAATATTCTTTAGCATTAGTGTTGCAGCGCTGCCAGATGAGAACACTGTTCGGCCCGAACAACTTTGCCGGGTGGGTATCAAAATCACTGTACATGGCCTTGGTTTGAGAAACTTTCAGAAGTCCGAAGCAAGTACTGTTGCAGTAACATGCTTGATCGCTATTCTTAGTTGGATCTTGGAGGGGTTCCCAAGTTTTAATGTCTTTTGATGCCGACAACCCGTAGCCTTTTGGAAATCGTTTCGGCGGATTTTGGTCAAAAGCGAGCCATGAGAGAGTTCAAATATTGGTGTACCACCGATGCCATTCCCTAGCCTTTGTAGTTGTTTTTTTGGTTAAACCTTAGCCTCTTAGGGTTGTGAATGGCCTAATTATACCCACGTAGATAAGTGCATGTGTGTATGTATGTACGGACATATGTATTTATATGCATATGCATGCATGCATGTATGTTTGTGCTTCACATTGCAACTTCGATAGAACAAGGGCTCTCCGAAGACTCGTTTGGTTTATAAGAAGATAGAATGAAAAAAAAAAATTCATAAAAAGATACTTTCTATATTTTATAAAAAATAAAAATCTATAGAAGAGATGGATTTTGAAACTTCGATGAGATGAAAATTGATGACTTTTTTCTTTTCAAAAATATCTTTTCAAGATCTAGAACTAAAATTCTATAAAATATCAATGGATGGTTAAAATAAAATACATATATTCATAAAATTATATTAATATAAATATCATAATATTAATAATATATTAAAATTATTTTAATATTGATACTATATAATATTTTTATTAATATTAATATAATATTTATACTACTACGTTAAAATTTATATTAATATAATATTATATTGAATATTATATTTATATCTATATTAATAAATTTATTATATTAATATAATAAATTATTATGATCTAATGTTATATTATAATATATTAATATTATGTTTATATTAATATAAATATAATATTATTATTTATATAAAGTTTGGAAGTAAAAATGTATGGTTTTATGTTCATTAAAGATATTATAGTATTTTATACATTTTTTCAAAAAAATTAATACTCAACCAAATATAAGACCGCTTTCTCATTATCAACCGAACATATCAAAATCATGTTTCTAGATAGCAACTTTCTAAAAAATTATTTTTTTGCGAACCAAATAGTTAGAGTGGAGATGAAGAAAGCAAAGAGAGAGAAGAAAAAGATGGAAAGCGTAGCGCATGTTTGAGCAAGTCATTTGAACTCCATTTGTTGCTGTGACTTTGGCAGGCGCCTATGGCATCCTGGGCCACCACCTAGGATTTGTCTAAATCCACAACAGGATAACACTGTAAAGCCTATAGTTCTCAGCTGCGGTAGCTGCGAGTGCTCTGCCATGGAAATGGGAATACAAATCAAACAGCTGAGGTATGGGCCCATAGTCATAGGTCAGGACACATGTTAATAGCATGACACTGGCAAGTCAGTTGGTCTGGGCCTCCTAGAGGGAGATTTGTGTGCTCCATTGATCCTTGCAAGACGATTCCAGAGAACTGAAATTGGATCGCCTTCATGATGGAGGTGGTGCAATCAATGAGGATTGCGATATTGTTGTTAGAGCATTAATATTGCTTAGATCATGTACAGTTCTAGTAGCATGATTGAGCATGAATTTTTTGAATCAGTCAGTCTGCATTCACGCTCGAATATGGCTCAATTACTTCAGAATGAAACCTCTTGTTTGTTGGTTGATTTAACATGTCCACCTTTAGTGGATGTTAATATTGAAGAAGGTGTAGCGTTGGGTCTAAAGTATAAGAATGATTTGATAACAAGGGGTTAGAGATCAGGATCCTGATTCCTGTCTGGTTTGTGGTTTAATTTGCACAGCTATTCAGAGGCTAACCTTGGGTAACAGCCATCATTTTCAATCCTGCTCCTTGTAGATTCAACCAACTTTCTGAAACATTAATACACATCCAAAATGACTTGTTGCAAAAGATTACATATAAATAACACCCATGCTCCCGATTGCACTTTGGAGAACAGCTCGGCCTCTGATTTACTCATTATAGATAGGTGTAGCAAACTCTGACCCGGACCCATCAACATGCACCAATCCACCTGAAATCAATAGGTTTTTTCTTGATAAACATGAAATCAATAGGTTGAGTGGATTTTTTTGTGATTGGGTCGGTTCCAGATCAACCTGACTATAAATGGACGGGCTTGCATTCAACCTCCAAACCCAATGGCTTACCCAAGATGATCCAGTCAGTGACTTTGGACCTGATATTGTTGATATTTCTCTATTTTTTTTCATATGGTTCAGTTCACATTTTATTTTATTTTTTTTTTTAAAAAAAACAAGATCATAGAAAGTGCTAGATAGGGTGAACCACATGATTTTAGAATATGCAATCAAATTTTACCTGGTTTTATCCTTGATTAGTTTATGTCTATGATGTTTAGTGAATTTCTAAGTTTACCATGATTATTACGATATGCCTGAAATTACATCCAATTTTGTTGTTCGTGATCTTTGAATATCGTATTTTGCTTTACTTTTTAGCTATTTGTATGATTGGTGGGCAAAAATTTAAATGAATTGGCAGATGGGTATGGCTTTATATTTTCCAGCTCAATTATAAATAGGCTGGTTATGGGTTAAGAGTTTTTTGAGCTGAACTCGGTTTTATCCGACTCGAATCCAACCTGACCCGACTCATTGCCATCCAACTAGTAGATCTGGGCAGCAGTAGGCCATGTCCCATATAATGGTGTGAACTGAAGCATCAGAAGATCCTGCTCCAAATCTTTGTGGGTGTCTTGTTGCAACTAGAGCCCACAGCCCACCTAAACGGTTTGCACAAGTGCGTTCAAGTGCACCGAAGTAGCTGTTTAATTGGGCTTTGGGCCTCTTGTTGAGTATTTCTATAGCCAAACACTAGCTTATGTAACTGGCCTCATAAAATGGATGCAATATGCATGTTGTCAACTAAATGAATAACAAATCCAGCACTAAGATAAGGATCGGACATGCACATCACATATGTAACTACTGATCTTGCCAACTCCATGAAGAAAATTGCCATAAGAGAAATGGTTGAGCACAACTGGGAACTCAAAAAATAAATAAAAAAGTCTGACGCATCTATAAGTAATATCGACATTGCATGAATGATTGGTAGCTTGCACCAAACATCCATGAATAGAGTAATTAAGAAGCTCACCTTGTTACTCTTTTGTTTGAGATAACCATATTAACCATAAGACTAAACATGCAAATAGAAATTGTTTAGGTCTTGTTTGGTTAAGTTTTTAGAGTGCCAAAAAATACTTTCTGACCCTCTAAAAACACTTTGGGATGGTACAGTATTATTTAATAAAAAATTAAAAAACTATTTTAGCTTTAATAGAAAGTTGAAAAGTTCTATTTAGAAAAAACTCTATTTTAAAGCTTTCCTCAAATTTTTGATTAATGTCGGAAAGTTATTTTAATTTAAATAAATTTTTTTAGTGAATGAAATATTGACTAACAAATCTTATAATTATAACTTATATTATATCATATTATATTATTATATTATAAATATAATATAATAATAAATTAATATTATAATATATTATAAACATATAACATAATCTATAATACTATATTATAATAACATAACACAATATTTTATATTATATTTTATTATTAGATTAGATTACATTATAATCCATTATATTATATGACATTATATATTACATAATAATTATGATAATATTGTAATTATAGTATAATACTATATTAAATTACAATATTATATTACATTATATGATTATAATTTTATACAATAAAATAATATTTTAAAATATAATAATATTTACTTTATAGACATCAAATATAATCTATTATAACATTATTATATTATAATAATATAATATAATAATATTTTAAGAATAATATAATATAATTATATTATAATATTATATAATATTATATGATAATCTATTGGATTAGATTATAATCAATATATTATATTATAAATCATATTATAATTAAAATAATATTATATTATATTACAGTATTATGTTACACTCTATGATAATAATATTATATAATATCATAATATATTAAAATATAATAATATATTATATTATATTATATTATTCTTTACTATATAATATAATGTAATAACTTTTATTACCATTTTATCATATCAAAAGTATTTTTTTTATTTTAGTTATCAAATATATATTAAAATTTTAAAGTACTTTATAAATATGGTTATCAAACAACAAACAGCTTTTTGTAAAAATTTTACTTCTAAAAGTTTTACTTCTCAAAAGATCCATTTCCAAAAACTCTAAAAGTTCTACTGCGAACAGCAATCCCAAGCAGGGTCTAAAAGCTCTACTTCTCAAAAGATTCATTTCCAAAAACTTCAAGAGTTCTAAGGCTCTGATTGGGATTGCTGTTGACACTAAAACTTTTGGAGCTTTTGGAAATGGATCTTTTGAAAAGTACAATTTTTGAAAGTAGAGCTTTTACAAAATGCTATTTATTGTTTGATAACCATATTGATAAAATACTTTGGAAAAAGCAAAACAGCTTTCTGACATTAGCCAGAAAGTACTTTTGGAGAAGCTTCAAAATATAATTTTTTCAAATAGACCTTTTCAACTTTCTGGCAAAGCCAAAACAACTTTCCAACATTTTTACCAAGCATCACTGTATCACTCCAAAGTACTTTCTGACAGTCAGAAAATACTTTTTGATACTCTAAAAGCTTAGCTAAATAAGACCTTAGTCCGTCAAAAAATTCGAAGAACAATCCCTTAAGAAGAAAAGTCACCTTTATAACAGTGCCTATGACCCGCCAATCTTCATGAATGGTGTATAGGGCCAGTCCAATAAAACCAACCATTCCCGCTAAGTCCATTAGCTTATTTGACTGGTCTCATGGCATGCACGTCACATATGTAACTACCGATCTTTCTAAGTCCATGAAGAAAATTTTTATAAGAGAAATGGTTGAGCAAAACTTAGAACTTAAAATACAAATGAAAAAGTTTGATGCACCTGTAAGTAATATCAACATTGTATGGATGACTGGCATCTTACACCAAACATCTATGATTATGGTAACTAAGAAGCTCACCTTATTACTCTTTTATTTGAGGTGACCATATTAACCATGATACTGTGTATGCAAATAGAAGTGTTTTAGTCTATGGAAAAATTCGAAAAACAATTTCATAGAAAGGGAAGTCACCTTTATGATAGCATTCATATCCCTCCCCCTCCCCCACAAAAAAAAACCTTTATTGTAGCATCCATGACCTGCCAACCTTCGTGAATGGTGTATAGGGCCCAATCCAATAAAACCAACGATCCTCACCAAGTCCATTAGCTTACTCGACTGGCTTCATGGCATGCACATCACATATGTAACTTCTAATTTTACCAAGTCCATGAAAAAAATTGTTATAAGAGAAATGGTTGAGCAAAACTTGGAACTCAAAAAACAAATGAAAAAGTTCGATGCACCTGTAAGTAATATCAATATTGTATGGATGACTGGTATCTTGCACCAAATATCTATTATTGGTGTAGCTAATTGACCTCTGACCACGTGGCAACATCAAGAAAGATCAGCATGTTTTCGATCTAATGATGAAGTACCACATCGATCAAATCAACTCCAAGGCTCATTGATACTATTATAAAATTAGATCAGTTGTGTACCGATCTGGTCTTGTATCCGACCAATTTGCTTGCCGATCTATCATCAGGAACATCAATTTTGGATCGATTTTCTTTTCAAGATCAGAAGCACCTTAAGTTAACTACTCTCCAGCTATATTACAGCTATTCTCTACATGGGGATAATCCACAATCTCTCTACAGTTGGCTATTCTATTATAATAAACTAAATGGTTATGCATAACCATCTAACAAACAAGATACTCTGAATCAGATGGTTACTAACAGCCTAACAAACTTCTCTATATAAAGAGATAAAGGGGACTCTCCAAAAGGTAAGTCATAACCAGACTTCAAGAGCTGAAACTCCACCGAATTTTCTCTGGTTCCTCACTGAAAGGAATCTGAGTTCTCATTCTTTCTATTCAAATTCACTCTCTTTGCATTCCATTTCTCTTTTCTCCTTTATCTATTCTCGAGCTCTGCTTGACTTAAGTATCGGAGGGTCCAAACCAGAAGGTCCCCTCATTAATTTTAGGACTTCTTTTATAGGATCTTCGGTAGGCTTCACCACTTTGATCTTCTGCAGCACTCCAGCACAGTTCTTGACCGATCTCATCATCTTCGTCTGAGCCTCACAACAACAAATTGGTGCTAGAAGAAGGATCTTTGCTAAAAAATTTACTGAAAAATAGTGAATCGAAAAGCACAAAACAACTCTCTACCTACGTCGTCTTCTCCAGGAGGCACATCGAAAACTGCTCAACCTTCGGTTATGGTTGATCCATAATAATTTAATCTTTTAGTTCAATAAGTTTAAGTTCTCACTGCTGCTGTACAACAATTTCAATACACCATAGAGCAGCAGCAAGAGGTATTCCTCAAGAAGTTCAATCTCAACACGATCGGCAACCAATCCATCAAGATCTCCATCGTGATCATCACCCAGCTCAAGTTGATCAATCTTTTGAAGGGAAATCTATTCTTGACTGTAGGAGATCATGTTGAGAAGAAGGTCTTGAAATGAGGATTCAAGATCTTGAAAAGCGATTGATGGAAGTACAACTTGGGAGTCATCCCTAAGATAAGAGAGATTTTGATCTACGATCTTCTTTCTCTCAAAAAATCTTGAGTGAGTCAATTTCTTTCCAGTTCAAGATGCCGACAGTGAAATTATTTAATGGTTCCACTAATCCATTGGATTATCTTGAAGGATATAGAGCCCTCATGAGGTTTCAATGGACATCTGATGCCCTATTTTGCAGCACTTTCTCTATTACTCTCAAAAAGTCTGCAAGAATATGATTCTTTGGGCTCCAACCAGAGTCTTTTTCTTCCTTTAAAAATTGGCAAGACTGTTTATCACCTACTTTGGTAATAACCAATTTTATTTAAAAAATATAAACAATCTTTTCTTTGTTAAGCAGTAGGAGGGTGAATCCCTTTGTGAGTATGTAGCGTTCTTCAATACAGCCACACTTGAAGTTAGAAATTTTAATGAGTCCATCATGATGTCTATTTTAAAGCAAGAACTCTGAAGCAATCGCCTGATCTTCTTTCTCAATAAAAATTTTTTGGATACCTATGATGAAATGCCAGCTTGAGTTTAAAAGTATATATGCTTAAGCTGAGGAAGAAGAAAATATAAATCGACAGACAAAAAATGAAAAAAATGAGAAGAAGTGACTCTGAGAAGAGGACCATGAAGATCGATAAGAGAACAACTTCAACTGACCTTAAAAGAACCCAAGAACCATCTTGGCATTTTGACACTTATACCAATTGGTCTGCTCCTCATGCTCAGATATTAATGAAAATTAAGGGATAAGGAATCTTCATCGGTCAAATCCCATAAAAGCTTTATCGAGATAGAGAGATAAAAGAAAATACTGTCACTTCCATCGAGACATGGCTATGAGATTGAGGATTCACTTCCATCGAGACATGGCTATGAGATTGAGGATTGCCTATAGCTCAATGATGAAGTTGAAGTCCTAATTTTTTGAGGTTACGTTGACAAGCATGTCCAAATCGGACAGCTCAAGCTACTGAACATCAGTAGAAGATCGATAAAGACATCGAGCATAATCAACCTACTATTGGGGTCATAAATATGATTTTAAATCTTGGTGGAAAGTAGGGGGCAGATGGAAGTCTTTCTCCAAAGAGGCAGCACATTAAAAATATTATTTTATTTTTTGATAATGATGTTTAAGGAGTTCAAACTCCTCATAATAATGCTATTGTCGTCTCTATGACGATCGCAAAATATGATGTAAAAAAATTAGTTGATAATGAAAGTTCTACTGATATATTATTTTTCGATGTATTTCAAAAAATAAATATGTTAAATTAGTTAAAATAGATCAAGATTCCTCTAGTTGGATTCTTTGAAAATCCTATAGCTGTTGAAGAAGAAATCACTTTGCTAGTCACTACAGGATAGGAACCTCAGCAATCAATTATGCAGCTCATCTTCTTCGTTGTCAAAATACCATCGACCTATAATGTCATTCTTGACCAACCTAGACTTAATATCCTCAGAGCAGTAGTCTTCACTTACCATCTATTAGTTTGATTTTCAATAAAAGATAGAGTTAGAGAAATGTATGGAGATCAGATGCTTATCAGACAATATTGATGGCTACCAAAATGAAGAAACCAATAGAAGTCCTACCAATTGAATAAATAATCAAAAAGATGAGTTGGCAAAATGTAAGTGAACCAATTGAACAACTTGTTGCTATTCCATTGGGTGAAGACCTAGAAAAGATTGCTCAGATCAGATCTCAGTTAAAGCTTGATTTGAGAGAGCATCTAATCTTCTTTTTTCAAGTAAATACCGATGTCTTTGTCTGATCAACTTCAGATATGTTTGGGATTTCTATTGATGTCATTATATACAAATTAAATATTGACCCAAAACATCATCTAGTTTAGCTAAAGAAAAGAAGCTTTACTTCAAAAAGATAGAAAGCTATAGATGAAGAAGTTGAAAAACTTTTGGAGGTGGACTTCATTAGAGAAACCCAATATCCAAAGTGGATAGCTAATGTTGTAATGATCAAAAAGATCAATGACAAAAGGAGGATCTATATTGATTACACCAATCTCAACAAAGTTTGTTCAAAGGATAGTTTCTCTCTTTCCAAAATAGATCAACTTGTTGATGCTATTCGGGACACAAACTACTACATTTCATAGATACTTTTTTCGGCTACAACCAAATTAGAATGACATTAGAAGATGAAAAAAATATAACCTTTGTTATCGAAAGAGATTTGTATTGTTATAAAATAATATTTTTTTATCTTAAAAATATAGATGCAACATACCAACGTTTGGTCAATGGTGCGTAGTCGTTGATAGCACTAAAAATAACTCTACTCACTACGTAGGTAGGATGAGTCGAGATCGTATCCTCAGGGATCTTGGGCTAAGTTGAGAATATAAAATAAAAAAAATATTATTTTGATTTAGAAAATAAATTATCTTAAAATTGATGTAATTAGAAAATAAAGAGCTCGGGAGTTTTGAATTAATTTTGCACTAGTAGAGTTGTATCTCTTTTTTTAATTAAATAAATATGATTAATCTTAGAAAAAATACCTATCTTTCCTCGGCATGCCCTGTACCCGTAGATCACGGTGTGTCTTCGAAAAGTACTAGGTAGACAACTCTTCTTTCCTCGACACGCCCCGTACCCGTAGATCACGGTGCGTCTTCAGAAAGTAAAAGTTGTTCCTAATATTAATCTAATAAGAAAGTATAAATAAAAGCATATGAAAGAGAACAAATAAAGAACTCATGACGATTTAAATAAAAAGCATAATCTTTATTGCATATAAAGAAATACAAGAAAGTTTAGAACAATAAACCACCTCTGTGCCGTTACAAAATTTTTTCTCCACTCCCGAGACTGCTAGCTTAGCTGCTCATGAAGTAGTCCCTTTCTATTCCTCTATGCAAGGCTCTAGAAGAATTTCTGGGCTCCCCCTCCAATGAAGTACAAAAGCCTTTTTATAGGTGTTAGGAGGAAGGAGTTTTACATGATTTTTCGATGTTGGACTAAAAAAAATATTAAAGACTAAAAGATGGATGGATGAGATGGAAAGATCACAAACAGATTTTCAAATATCATATTTTTTTCCTTTTAATGAGCATATGTTCGAACGCGTCTGCCAGCAAAAACTCCCCGCGCCCGCCTGCTTGTCATGCCGCGCTCGCGCTCGCATCCGCCCGCACCCGCGCTCGCGTCCACCCGCGCGTCCAATCGCGTGAACCATACGTGAACACTCCTCTTTATTTTTTTTATTCCAAAAAAAAACTTTTGTTTCTTTACAATTACATCTATATCCTTTTGGTTCCTTGCATAGTATCTTCATTTTCTATAATACCATATGCATCTTTTTTTTATTTTAATTTTATTTTAAGTCTAATTTTCTTCAAACTTGAGTCTTTTTGATCTGCAAATTGGACTCTTTGTATCGGCGATCATCTTTCCTGTAAAACATAAAAAAAGTATCAAATTTTAATAAATAAAATAAATTAAATATAATTTTTTTCTTTAAATGACTTAAATTAAGTATTTATCACACCCTCCAACTTGAATTTTGCTCGTCCTCGAGTAAAATAGATATATCAGCATTGTGTACCGACTCGGTCTTGACTAAAAAGTTAGGTTAGGTATCCCAAAAGGTAGATGATACCTGATCAGACCATTAAAGAGATATTTCATTGGATTATCAATTTGACCCAATTAGTGGCTGAGTATTAACTAAAAAAATTTCAAGAGCTTTTCTTTCACCAACTCCCCACTTTACTCTTTAAATCCTCTAACTTAATGTGAGAGAGGTTTATTATCTTCTTGCAATTTAGTCCCCTTATTATCTATTTTTTTTTATTTTTTTTAACATTGTCCAACTTTTTACGTGAACTACAATGTTTACATAGGCGAAAGGGCCTGGTTACTCAGTAGAAAATCAATATATATATATATATATTTTTAAGTAAATTTTAAGAAAAATTTTTGCATACCTTGATCTTTCCACCCAATCTCTCATGAAGCAGATTCTTTATTGAGGTCAGTAAGAAGAGGGTTGTAAAATCACTCCTAAAATTTGGTCTAGTCTAAACCCTACCATTCATTGGGTTTTCTTAATAATTTATTTCTCAGTATCTCTAAAATTATCTTGACCGTTAATCATTCATTTATTAGGATGCCTAATTGACTCTTAATCAAAATAAAATTTGGATACACAAAACTAATTATTTCTGATCATACTCGAGGATTTGATTAATTTTTATTTTCTTCCCCCCCCCAACTTAATCTATATTGTCCTCAATGGAGCAAAGAAAATAAAAAGGAGAGAGTGCACCTGGGATAATTTTGCTTCGAAAGTTGAAAATAGCTTCATTGATTAATAGGCTCTTGTTCTAAATTTCTGCAGCTGCGGTAAAGTAAAAAAAATATGAAATCGTTGGGTTGCCTTCCAACAAGCACTAAGTTTTACGTCTTCAGCCAGACGTCAAGTTTATTGACAGACTTTTCTATACAGAACGGTTCTTTATTCTTTAAAAAAAATGAAGATCAGTTAAAATAAAATAAAAAAAATTTGGGTTGCCTCCCAAAAAGTGTTAAGTTTAACGTCTTCAGCCAGACGTCAAGTATACTTGAGCGTAGCAGGAAGGGGTTTCAATTCTAACGTAGGTGGTGATTCTAAAGATGGGACTATTGGTGTACTGGCTAATGTAGGCAATGGCTCATACTTGATTATCCATGGAGGAGTGGTTTTATTGTGTGGTGTATCCAACAATGTGTTAACTTCTTTCATATATCCCTTAAAGTCATACACTCCAAAGTGAGCCAAACAAGTATCTAAGGGGTCTGGTGCTAAAATTGTGGGTGTTGTATCTTCTATAATGTCTTCTAGTGTAGCTATTTCGAAGTAACTATCCATTGATGATCCTTGGGAAGCACCAAACACATTCAGTCTCAGTTTCTTATTCCCAAACGATACGTCCATGACTCCTGTCCTACAATTAATGCATGCATTTGCCATAGCTAGGAAGGGTCGTCCTAAGATAATGAGAATTTGTCTGGGATTGCCACTTAGTTCCATGTCGAGAACTAAAAAATCAACTGAAAAGTAAAACTCATCTACCTTGACCAAGATATCCTCAAGCATTCCACGTGGTTCCTTAATTGATCTGTCGGCTAACTGTAGTATGACTGATGTGGGTTTCAGTTCTCCGAATCTAAAAAGTTCATACACCGAACTAGGTAAAAGATTCACACTTGCCCCTAAGTCCAGAAGAGCTTTTTCAATGTGATAATCTCCTATAACACAGAAAATGATGGGGGCTCCTGGGTCCTTAAGCTTTGAAGGAGTGGCATGCTGGAAGACAGAACTAGTCTATTCAGTGAGACGTACTTTCTTTGAAATTTGTGATCTAGATTTAGATTTTTGGGTACACAAATCCTTCAAAAATTTGGCATAAGCAAGGACCTGTTTGATGGCATCTAGAAGGGAAAGATTAATTTGGACTTGCTTAAACAATTCCAACATCTCGTCAAGTCTTCCTCCCTTCTTATCTGCAGGAATAGGGGCTTTCAGGGCATCCAGAAATGGGGCTTTAGGCAAGTAAGATGCTGGCTTAACAGGTTCTTTCCTCTCTTCAGATTTCTTCCTTTCTGTTGTAGCTGGAATTGGTTGCTCTTGTTGTTGGATTGCTTCAAGTTGATTTAAGATTTTTCTGCTTCTAAGGGTCATGATCGATTTGGCATGTTCGAAAAAAGTTTCAAGATCAATGGAGCTTTCAGCCATGTACTGACCTTTTGGGTTATTAATAGGCTGACTAGGTAATTTGCCTTCTTCCCTCCTACTGAAAGTTGTTGCTAGCTGACCTATTTGGGTCTCTAGCTTAGCAATGGATTGTGTGTGAGAGTTAAGGGTCTGAGTGTTGACTTCTAATCGTTCTAGTACTTTCAGAACTTTTTTCTCAAAAGTTGAGCTATGACCAGTAGTAAACAGTTGAGGAGCATTTTGAAATTGATGGTATGGTCCATGCCTATATGTTGGGTCCTGATATTGAGGTTGAGGTGTGGCAGGGCCAACCACTGGTTGTGGTCTTCAGAAAAAATTTGGATGGTTTCTCCAGTCGGAGTTGTACGTACTAGAATAGGGGTTGTTCCCTGGTCTATGAGTAGTTTGGGCTTGATGGACTTGTTCTTGTACATGTTCAGAAAACTGTAGTGCAACCGGACAATCATTCACACAATGAGTGGGGCTCGAACACAATGCACATATATCTTGTATCTGACGGGATGGAGAAGGTGACTGTCCCATACTTAATAATCGATCTAACTTTTGGGACAATTCATCTACCTTATGATGGATATCTATAGTATTTCCTACTTCATATATTCTACCTCTCTTTGGGTTTAACATGGGTTTATCTCTAATAGAGGCAGACATATGATGTAATGAATTTTCACTTAAAATTTTAAACAGTTGCCATGCCTCATCCCCACTTTTCAGCATGAATGTCCCACCACATGATGCATCGACCATTTGTCGATGTCTCTCCGATAAACCATCATAAAAACACTGACAAAGTTGCCATTTAGGGATAGCATGGTGTGGACATTTACGAATGAGGTCCCTTAACATTTCCCATGTCTCATGAAAAAGTTCACCCTCCAATTAGAAAAAACTAGTGATAGCTTTTCTAATTTGATTTATTTTTTCAATTGAAAAATATTTTTTGAGAAATTCTCTCTGAAGATGATCCCAAGTTGAAATGGTTATAGAGTTTAAGAAGTTTAACCAATGCTTAGCTTTGTCCTTAAGTGAAAAAGGGAACAGTTTCAACCTAAGGACATCATCGGAGAAGTTTTAGATTTTACTGTGGAACAAATTTCAAAAAATTTATCCAAGTGTTTATATGGGTCCTCGTTACTAAGTCCATAGAATGATGGCAACATTTGAATAATGCTAGACTTAATCTCATATTGGGTAGCTTCTACTGGAGGTGCTTGAATGTATGGAGAGTAAGTATACGAGGATGGAGTGAAATATTCTCTCAATGAGCGTGGAGGATTAGCCTCACCAGGTATAGCCATGTTTCTAACTCGGATAGTCCTAAGAGTCTTTTCTAATTCTTCGTCTAATGGTTGCAAGTCGGGTTTCAGTGATCGTCGACCTAACATGCAACTAAAAGGTCTATGTAGGACTATCCTAGTCTATTAAGGATTATTTTATTTTTATTTTTATTTTTTTTATTAAGAGAAGAAGAGAAGAGAGAAAAGAGTTCTAAAGAAGAGATCCTAAGAAGTCCTAAAACTAATAGAAGAATTAGTTGTGGTTAGATTTTAATTATAATCAAGTTAGCACATAGTGGACTCTCTATCCTAAAGTTACCATAGTTCTAGACAGCTCCTAACTATAGTTAGCCTTCAAGCTCTTAAGTCGGAGCTTGACTAACCAATTGGCCAGGTAAGTGTAAGGTTGGTGGGAGTCCCCCCGTTGCTTTCCTTGGACACTAATTAGATTGGCCAGATCAGCGAATGGAACCAATTAAAAACCACCTTCCTTCGGGCCCAGTCGTCCCGCAAACCACTTGCCTAGACACCAGCTAGCTGACCAAGTCTAACCTGGTTCAACTCTCAGGGTCACTTGTCCTAATGAGCTCGAAATCCTTAGGGGTCAACATCTAATTAATTTTAGATTAAGGTCTAGGTTATGCAAATGCAGGGAGTGATTTGTGGGCCAAGGAAGGGTGATCAAATCCCTACCTTATCTTAGTTAATGGGTTGCGCCCTTTAAGTTACTTATGGAGATGCAATATAAAGAAACAAGGTATCCAATCAAATTAGAAATTTTTATATTTGAGGTTACGCTATTTTAGTTAAGTATTATGAAATGTCAGTGGCTTTTTTTTTTTTAATTCAACCGTGCCAAGGTCTCCGGCAATGGTGCCAAAATTTGGTGCGTAGTCGTTGATAGCACCAAAAATAACTCTACTCACTACGTAGGTAGGATGAGTCGAGATCGTATCCTCAAGAATCTTGGGCTAAGTTGAGATTACAAAATAAAAAAAAAATATTATTTTGATTTAAAAAATAAATTATCTTAAAATTGATGTAATTAAAAAATAAAGAGCTCGGGAGTTTTGAATTAATTTTGTACTAGTAGAGTTGTATCTCTTTTTTTAATTAAATAAATATGATTAATCTTAAAAAAAATACCTATTATTTTTCGGCACGCTCCGTACCCGTAGATCACGGCGCATCTTCGAAAAGTACTAGGTAGACAACTCTTCTTTCCTCGGTATGCCCCATACCCGTAGATCACGGCGCATCTTCGGAAAGTAAAAGTTGTTCCTAATATTAATCTAACAGGAAAGCATAAATAAAAGTATATGAAAGAGAGCAAATAAAGAACTCATGACGATTTAAATAAAAAGCATAATCTTTATTGCATATAAAGAAATACAAGAAAGTTTAGAACAATAAATCATCTCTGTGTCGTTACAAAATTTTTTCTCCACTCCCGAGACTGCTAGCTTAGCTGCTCATGAAGTAGTCCCTTTCTATTCCTCTATGCAAGGCTCTAGAAGAATTTCTGGGCTCCCCCTCCAATGGAAGTACAAAAGCCTTTTTATAGGTGTTAGGTGGGAGGAGTTTTACATGATTTTTTGATGTGGGACTAAAAAAAATACTAAAGACTAAAAGATGGATGGATGAGATGGAAAGATCACAAACAGATTTCCAAATATCATATTTTTTTTCTTTTAATGAGCATCTGTTCGAACGCGTCTGCCAGCAAAAACTCCCCGCGCTCGCCTGCTTGCCGTGCCGCGCTCGCGCTCACGTCCGTCCGCACCCGCGCTTGCATCCGCCCGCGCGCCTGCCCGCGCGTCCAATTGCGTGAACCATACGTGAACACTCCTCTTTGTTTTTTTTTATTCTAAAAAAAACTTTTATTTTTTTACAATTACATCTATATCCTTTTAGTTCCTTGCATAGTATCTTCATTTTCTATAATACCGTATGCATCTTTCTTTTATTTTAATTTTATTTTAAGTTTAATTTTCTTCAAACTTGAGTCTTTTTGATCTGCAAATTGGACTCTTTGTATCGACGATCATCTTTCCTGTAAAACATAAAAAAAGTATCAAATTTTTAATAAATAAAATAAATTAAATATAATTTTTTACTTTAAATGACTTAAATTAAGTGTTTATCAGTCAACAAAGTCTTCAAGTAACAAATCAGCCATAATATAGATGTCTATTGATGACATGCCAGTAAAAAGTACTGAAGCAGATTGGCATATAGCCGATCTAGAAGAAGCATTTGGAGAATTTTGGAAATATCAAATGAAGCTCTATCCTAATAAATATGCTTTCAAAGTGACATCAAAAAAATTTTAGATTTCTTGTTACCCAAAGGGTAATAGAGAGGAATCTCAAAAATATTTGAGCATTATTGAAAATGAAGCATCTAAGTACCATAAAGGAGGTATAATGACTTATTGGTCAGGCGGTATCACTCAATCGATTTATTTTCAGATCGACTGAGAAATATCTCTCTTTCTTTAAACCTTAAGATAAATTCAAGATTTTAACTGTTTAGAGGAATATCGAGTCATTTTCGATGATCTCAAAATATATCTTAGCTCACCGTCATTGTTATCAAAATCAATTGAAGATGAGGAGTTATATATATATTTATTCATCTTATCTAATGTTGTTAGCTCGGTTCTAGTCTGAAATACTGCAAGAATGTAAAAGCTAATCTACTATACTAGCAAATTGCTAGAAAAAGTTGAAACCCGATATTCTAAAGCTAAAAATGTTGCTCCTAGATTGATTTTGATGATTACAAAGCAGATTGAAGGGATACAAAATTTTAAAATGAAAAAGTCCTTATGCTCTTCAAGGGCAAAATCGTAATTTCACTAAAATCCTGATTTGATAGTACCATTTGGTAGAACAAATGATTTGAAATCTATTGATGAAAATTTTATTGTGTTTGGACTTATATTTTTGAAGTTATGAAGGTTTGAAGTGCATGAGTCGACTCATGAGTCAACTCATGGCACTGTGAGCTGATTGGCACGCAAAAATTCTCCTTGGCACGCTAGTTTTCTGGCTTGGCACGACCTGTGAGTCGACTCATGAGTCGACCCACAAGGCATGAGTCGACTCATGAGTCGATCCCTACTAATTTGAGCCAAGAAATTCCAGAAAAGCATTCTCTGGTTTTTGCAACAGAGGTCGACTCATGAGTCGACCCCTGAAGCATGAGTCGACTCATGAGTCGACCCCTGCGACGGGAAATGTCAGCAACGGCTATTTTTTTGTCCGTTTTAATTGCCATTTATGCTTCCTAAAAATCCTCTAACGGCTCTTTATCTGCCTAAATTATTTTCTCTTGCTTCTAATGCTACAAAATACTTTAAATGATGAAAGAAATTGCAGATTAAATAGTGGATCAAACGTGAAATCAAATGTGAAGAAAAAAAGGAAGAAAAAGTGAAGAACAGAAGAGAGGATCCAAAATTTGCAAGAAAAAGCCTGAGATCAACGAAATATCCATAGAGAAAAAGAGAGAGGATCCACAATATACCAGAGAGATTGTGAAAGAGAAAAGGAAGATCTTTCAAGGAGAGAATTCTTCACGCCTATCGTTTCAACCTTGATCTAGAGATCGTTCAAAGCTTTCAAGAGATCTTCAATCAACAATCAACCTCTTCTCAAGCGTTCAACCGTTCATTCATCTTGAGAAAATCTGAAAAAGGGGTTCTTCATTTGAGTAAAGCTTTTATTGTTATATTTGCTCATTTAAGGAGCTGTTATTGTATTCATCTGTGCTCTGAATATTCTTACTCTTTGTGAGTTTTTACTCTTGTTTTTGGAGGATTTCCAAAACAAGGAAAGGTTGATCCGAACCTGAAATCGGAGTGTTTTGGATTTGCTTGTACCCGGGAAACAAGTGTTCTAGCTTGGGATAGCTAGGGTCGGAGTTTCCGACGTCTTGTATTCTAGCTTGGGATAGCTAGTGTCGGAGTTTCCGACGTTTTGTATTCGGGTTGAATACAAAGGATAGTGGATTGAAATTCCCAAGTGGGATCTTGGGGAGTGGATGTAGGTGCATGGTTAGCACCGAACCACTATAAATCCTTGTGTTTGTGGTGTGCTTTATCGCTTTATCTTATTTCTTTATTATATCCTTGCAATACTACTTTAGGTAATTAATATTGATTTAAAGCCATTGTTTTGTTCTTCATAAGTTATTTGTTGGGCTTAAAATTTTTAGAAACCCAATTCACCCCCCCTATTGGGTTGCATAGCTGGGCAACAAGTGGTATCAGAGCCAGTGCTCTAGCCCTTCTTTGATCTAACAATCAAAGAGCCAAAGATCTATGGCAACCCATGTTGGAACTTCTCTAGCTGAGGGGCAATCAACAAACCGACCTCCACTTTTCAATGGGTCTAATTACACCTATTGGAAAGCTCGGATAAAGATTTTCATACAAGCACTCGACTATGATATGTGGAGTATCATAGTAAATTGTCCTCACACACCCACCAAGATTATAGATGGTGAGGAGTCAACCAAATCCGAGAAAGAATGGGATGAGGTTGACAAGAAATTGGCACAATTAAATGCCAAAGCTATGAATGTTCTTTATTGTGCACTAGATGCTAGTGAATTTAATCGCATTTCTACTTGTGCATCTGCTAAAGAAATATGGAATAGGTTAGAAGTCACCCATGAGGGAACAAATCAAGTAAAAGAGTCTAAAATAAACATGCTTGTACATAAATATGAATTGTTCAAAATAGAGCATGATGAGTCCATAACTGCTATGTTTACTCGTTTTACTGATATAATCAATGGTTTAAAGAGTCTTGGCAAATCTTATACTAACAGTGAACTTGTAAGGAAGATTCTCAGGTCACTGCCAAGAACTTAGGAAGCCAAGGTGACTGCCATCCAAGAAGCAAAGGACTTGAACACTCTACCTCTAGAAGAGCTTCTTGGATCCTTGATGACTCATGAACTTAGCATGATGCAACATCAAGAGGATGAAATCAAAAAGAAAAGAATCATTGCCCTCAAATCCACAACTTCACCTGATTATGAAACAGATGACTCTGAAGATGAAGATCAGGATGAGGAGATGGCTCTCATCACCCAGAAATTCAAGAAGTTTCTAAGAAAAAGGAAACAGGGGATGAGAAAGAAATTTACAAAAGGGGATCAAAGCATAGAAAAGGAGAAAGATCAAACCCCTATATGCTACGAGTGCAAGAAGCCAGGACATTTCAGATCCGAATGTCCTCAATTGAAGAAAGGTCCAAAGAAATTCAAAAAGAAGGCAATGATGGCGACCTGGAGTGCGAGTGATGACTCAAGCTCCGACGAGGAAACCTCAACCGAACAAGCCAATCTGTGCCTGATGGCACATGAAAATGAGGTAACTTCTGAATCCACTAGTGAATTTACTTTTGAAGAATTGCATGAAGCATTCTATGATTCAATTGATGAATTAAAGAAACTAGGGAAGAAAAACAAAGAGCTGAAATTGGAAAATCAGTCCTTAGTGAAACAAGCTGAAATTCTTTCAATTGAAAAATTCACATTGATTCAAGAAAATCAAAACTTTAAGGATGAAATTAACAGGCTGAAATCTATAGTAGATAAGTTCACCTTAAGTTCAAACAAGCTAAATATGATCCTTGATAATCAGAAAGCTATATATGATAAGGCTGGACTTGGTTATAAACCCCTGAAGAAACAAAAATTTTTGAAGGATATTTATGCAAATTATTCAAGCAAAAAGCCTACAAATATTACTTGTTTTAAATGTGGAAGAATAGGACATAAATCATACACATGTCTAATTAACAAATATGCAAACACAAAGAAAATATGGGTTCCAAAAGGAACCATTCTGACTAACCTGAAAGGACCCAAGAAAGCTTGGGTACCTAAGACAGAAACTTGATCTGTGCTTGCAGGTGTGTCTAGCATCCCAAGAAGGAAATAGGAAATGGTATCTTGACAGCGGATGCTCGAGACACATGACTAGTGATGAATCACAATTCATCACGCTTGATGCTAAGGATGGAGGGATGGTCACCTTTGGAGATAATGGCAAAGGAAAGATCATCGGGATAGGTAACATTGGTATCACTCCCTCCAAATACATTGAGAATGTTTTACTTGTTAAAGGTTTAAAGCATAACTTACTTAGCATTAGTCAATTCTGTGATAAAGGGTATAAAGTAAGTTTTGAATCATCTGTATGCATTGTGACGAGTCCTATTAACGATGGCATTAAATTTATAGGACATAAGCATGGCAATGTTTATATGGTAGACTTGAATGATTTAACTAAATTAGACATGCAATGCCTAGTTTCCTTAAATGCTAAAATAAATGAGACTAGTTGGCTGTGGCATCGTAGACTTGCACATATTAGCATGCATTCTCTTTCAAAATTAATCAAAAAGGATTTAGTTCTCGGTTTGCCAAAATTGAATTTTGAAAAGGATAGAATTTGTGATGCATGCCAATTAGGTAAACAAACTAGAGTATCATTTAAATCCAAAAATACTATTTCAACTTCTAGACCTTTAGAGCTCTTACATATGGATTTATTTGGACCAACTAAAACCACTAGTCTAGGAGGAAAACGATATGGATTTGTAATAATTGATGATTACTCTCGTTTTACTTGGATTTTCTTTTTAGCTCACAAAAATGAAACTTTTCAAATTTTCACGAAATTTCATCGAAAAGTCACTAATGAAAAAGGGTTTTCAATTCAAAATATTAGAAGTGATCATGGAACAGAATTTGAAAATTATGACTTTGAAAATTTTTGTGATGAAAATAGAATTGGCCACAACTTCTCTGCTCCTAGGACACCCCAACAGAATGGGGTAGTTGAAAGGAAAAATAGAACCTTAGAAGAAATGGCCCGTACCATGCTCTGTGAAAGCAACCTTCCAAAATATTTTTGGGCGGAAGCTATTAACACAGCATGTTACATTTTAAATCGTACTTTAATAAGACAATTTTTAAAGAAAACCCCCTATGAACTTTGGAAAGGAAGAAAACCAAATATTGCCTATTTTCATGTTTTTGGTTGCCGATGTTTTGTATTAAATAATGGCAAAGAAAAACTTGATAAATTTGATGCAAAATCAGATGAAGCAATCCTTCTAGGTTACTCCTCCACTAGTAAAGCATTTAGAGTGTTCAACAAAAGAACCTTAGTAGTTGAGGAGTCCATACATGTTGTCTTTGATGAATCTAACGATCCTCCTTCAAGGAAGAATGAGGGTGTTGATGATGCAGATCCACTAATAGAAGGTATGAAGGAGATCACTCTGAAAGATTCAGCAACTCCAGAAGACAAGGATCAAGAAGATGAACAAAATGAGAAAGGTGAAGAAATTCAAGAACAACCTCTAGGTACAAATGACTTACCCAAGGAATGGAGGTATGTTCACAACCACCCTAAGGAATTAATTATCGGTAATCCTATGCATGGGGTAAAAACACGTTCTTCACTTAGAGATGTACTTAATCATTGTGCTTTTGTATCTCAACTTGAACCTAAAACTTTTGAAGAAGCTGAAAATGATCATAACTGGATTAATGCTATGCAAGAAGAACTCAGTCAATTTGAAAGAAATAATGTTTGGACCTTAGTGAAAAGACCTAAAGATTATTCAATAATTGGCACAAAATGGGTCTTTAGAAACAAGTTAGATGAGCATGGAAATGTAATTAGAAATAAAGCAAGACTGGTTGCTAAGGGATATAATCAAGAAGAAGGAATTGATTTTGATGAAACTTTTGCACCTGTTGCTAGATTAGAAGCCATTAGACTTCTACTTGCTTATGCTTGCTTTATGAAATTCAAACTATTTCAAATGGATGTTAAAAGTGCATTTTTAAATGGATATATTTCTGAAGAAGTATATGTAGAACAACCCCTGGATTTGAAAATCATGCTTTTCCAATCATGTCTTTAGATTAAATAAAGCTTTATATGGTCTAAAACAAGCATCTAGAACATGGTATGAAAGGCTAAGCAAATTTTTACTAAATAATGGTTTCTCAAGAGGCAATGTAGATACAACCCTATTTATTAAAAGAAACCAAAATGATATGCTAATTATACAAATTTACGTTGATGACATAATTTTTGGGTCTACTAATGAATCCCTTTGTCAAGACTTTGCTAAGCTTATGCAGGGAGAATTCGAGATGAGCATGATGGGAGAACTCACTTTCTTTCTCGGACTCCAAATCAAACAATCAAAAGAGGGAATCTCCATCACCCAAAGCAAGTACACCAAGGAACTACTCAAAAGATTTGGAATGGAGAACTGCAAACCTATTGGCACACCAATGAGTCCCTCAAGTAAGCTTGACAAGGATGATGAAGGTAAAAGCGTAGACTTAAAATACTACAGAGGTATGATTGGCTCATTATTATATCTAACTGCAAGTAGGCCTGATATCATGTTTAGTGTTTGCTTATGTGCAAGATATCAATCTAATCCTAAGGAATCTCATTTGAATGCTGTTAAAAGAATCCTTAGATACTTAAATGGTACATAAACTATAGGGTTATGGTACTCTAAGGACTCACAAATTAATTTGTTAGGATATTCTGATGCTGATTTTGCTGGATGTAAATTAGATAGAAAAAGCACAAGTGGAACTTGCCAATTTCTTGGAGTTAACCTAATCTCATGGTTTAGCAAGAAACAAAATTCGGTGACACTGTCTACGGCTGAGGCCGAATACATTGCAGCCGGAAGTTGTTGTGCTCAAATCTTGTGGATTAAGCAACAACTCGAAGATTTTGGAATCAAACTTAATGAAACTCCAATAAAATGTGACAATACAAGTGCCATAAATCTATCTAAAAATCCAATACAACACTCAAGATCTAAACATATTGAAATAAGACATCATTTTATAAGAGAACATGTTCAAAACAAAAATATAATTCTTGAATATGTTTGCACTGAAAATTAATTAGCCGATATCTTTACAAAGGCCCTTAGTGAGGATAGATTCTGTGAAATTAGGAGAAATCTAGGAATTCTAGATCCATTTGCCTAAACCTCTCTTAATTATTATCAAATATTCTTAGAGCTCAATTTTCAACAACTATCCTGGTTCCAAAAGCTCAGTTTTATCTCTTTAAAAACTTATCATTGAGCAAAATTCCTTCTTCCAAAATTTTGAATTTTTCTGGAATTTATTTGTATTTTTCCTGAATTTTGAACTTCATGAGTCGACCCCCATGAGTCGACTCAATGGCAAACTTGTAAATCCCACCAACTTCCATCGGGTTCATTGTTTTTAAAACGGAAAAACCTGTTTATGAGACGACTCATCTTCTCGTCGTTCTTCTTCCGAAAGCCATCCTCTCCAAACTTCTGTTTTGCTCCAAATCCAAGGATCAATTTGAGGCAATTCTCCTCCTCTCCACCAAAAATCGCCTCCTTGAAAAGGACTTTTCTGTGCTTTCTCGCAGTGATAGGCGCGGGTGGAACGTGCCCTAGAACTTCACCGTTCATTCAAAATCCACTTCTTTTCTCCACCAAAATTCTTCTTTACTCTTTTTGATCCCTCCTCCACTGAATTCAAGTCTTCTTGTCTGCTACTTTATTGGATATGGCTCCAAAGATGAAACTTCTCCAAAGGAGGAAATCAATCCGAGAGCCTGAGGAAATTGTCCGAAAGAAAAGGCATGCTCAGTCTTCCACTGTTCCCAATCCAGTTTCAGTACCTGCTCAAGGTCCCTCTCAATCCTCCATAAGCCCCAGTGTAAATCTTCTTTCTGATAGAAAAGTAGAAAACGGGAAAAATATAGATTTTCGGTTCTTTGAGAAAGAAGGCTTTACTTTTGCTACCAAGATCAAAAATCAAGGATGGGAACTTTATTGCTCTCTTAAGGAAGTCACCTATGTTGATCTAGTCAGAGAGTTCTACCAGAACCTAATTTATGGAAACGGGTCTGTGACTTCAACTGTAAAGGGGATTGACATCTGTTTGGATTCTAGGATATTGGGAGAGATACTTCAGTTGCCTAGTGAAGGATACTCATATATGGAACTCCCAATTAAAGAAGAAGGGATCAGAATTATCTTAGGAGAAGCTTTTTCAGGAAGTTTAAACAGATTGGAAGCAAAGCTACTGTCCATTGAGATGAGGGTCCTGCATCAGATTGTGACAAAACTATTCTTTCCTAGGAGTGGTAGACATGACTTACTATCTGGCAGAGATGTATGTGTCATGTTTCATATCATCACTCAGACCCCCCTAAACCTCCCTGCACTTATGATAGAGGCCATGAGAGAAACTTTGAACAGATCCAAGGCACACTTGCCTTATGGTATGGCCCTTACTAGAGTATTTAGGAGGTTTGGAGTTAGCTGTGAGGGGGAGACACCTACCAAGCTCTCACATGTGGACACTTTCAACCAACACAGCCTACACCGAATGGGAATTACAAAGACTGTTGGTGGTTGGATCAAGGGCTCTGAAGAAAGAGCTGAGGAGAGAGCTGAGGAAAGAGCTGAAGACAGAACTGAAGGCAGAATAGAAGAAGAAGGTCCATCTTCTCCTGTACATGATTTCAGGACAGCTTCACCAGATACCCAGTTCATTCCTGATACTGAGCCTGGCCCTTCTGAGTTTACTAGGATGCCCACACCAGTGTATCAGCCAGAGAGCAGAGCACCTCCATCAGAGTTCAGACTGGCTGATGATCAGATCGAGCATATATCTCAGCGTGTGGCTTCTTTGTTGTCTAGCCAGTGGAGTAGTACTTCTTTTGCACCTGGAGCTACTTCTTCTGATCAGACCATTACTCCCCACATCTCCACTGTATTTCAGATGATTTCAGATCAGTCCATCAGGATACAGCAGCTTGAGGATACAGTCTGGAGACTTACTGGCAAAGTTCTTGACTTGCAGGGGCAAGTTCTTGCATTGGCCCATCCCCAGCCACAGGAGTCTACTATTGAGGTCACAGACCTCACTGCAGAGGCTGGAAGGCTCAGAGGAGCATTAGAAGGTGGATATGAGCTACTGAGGAAAGAGATCAGAGGATCGAGTGAGCATGCTACCACCCAGTTCACTGCTCTACTTCAATCTGTTTCCAGAGCACTGAACGTACTTGATTCTATCAGACTCACCCTTTCTGTTCAGTCCCTAGTATCTCAGCGTTCTCAGCCTCCCAGTTCATCTCGTTCTCCTACTCGTGGCAGAGGCAGACGGGGTAGAGGACGCACTTCTGATCCATCATCTCCTCACCCTATATCTGATTTGTCTTGATCATTGACTTATCTTGATCTTTACTAGGTTCTAGGAGTTAGTATCTTGTTCTAGGATCTATACCTTGGGGCCATGTATTGACATTTAGCTGGTTGAATTTTATGTATTGAAACAATTATGATATTAATGGAATCATCTTTTACCTATATTTCTACCTCTTTGTAATGATTATATTTTGGTTATATTTCAATCTCCGATACATCTGTTGAAATATTATCTTCTCCTTGTTGTTGTTGCTGTTGATAATTGCTATATAAGGGGGAGCAAACATCTGTGAAAAACTCTAAAGAGGAAGAAATTAAAGAATATTTCAGAAAAAGAAAAGGAAGAGTTAACTATGTTGATGATGTCAAAAAGGGGAGAAATTAAAATTAAACAAAAATTAAAATTAGACAAAAAGCAAAACCCTAAATTATGAGAAAAAGGGGAAGAAATTAAATTAAAATAAATATTGAAGAAATTAAACAAATATTGGAGAAATTAGACAAAAATAAGGATTGAAAGATTAAACAAAACTTTGAGAAATTTTGGTATCAAAATTTGGTATCAGACAGAACTTTAACAAAAAAGTTATCCATCAAAAGCAAAATCATGAGTACAATGCAAATAAGTATTTTTTTTATATATAAGCTCTGATATTCAAACTTGCTTTTGAAATTTTATTCACCTTGATACATCAATAAAAAATTTATTTTACTCTGATACATCCTACAATTTCTTTCAACTTGATCTGATACATGATAACATTTGATCCGATACAGTGTGAAGGTTTCTCTAATATATTATAACATTTGCTCTGATACTGTATGAAATTTTCTCTGATACATTAAAAATTTTGTTGCTCTGATACATTATAAAATCTTTTCTGATATCATTGTAAAAATTATTTTTGCTCTGATACATAGAAAAAGTTATTTATCTTCTCTTGCTCTGATATATCTTGAACTCAAAATGATCTAATACCCTTTTCAAATCTTTAAGAAAATGGACAAACTATTTTGCATTTATATTACATGCCAAAAGAATCATACTCTTTTCAAGCATATACACCTATAATGGATTCTTTTGAAATTAATGTATTAACATAAATATTTTTGTTCATATGTTTTGTCATCATCAAAAAGGGGGAGATTGTTGCTCCTAGATTGATTTTGATGATTACAAAGCAGATTGAAGGGATACAAAATTTTAAAATGAAAAAGTCCTTATGCTCTTCAAGGGCAAAATCATAATTTCACTAAAATCCTGATTTGATAGTACCATTTGGTAGAACAAATGATTTGAAATCTATTGGTGAAAATTTCATTGTGTTTGGACTTATATTTTTGAAGTTATGAAGGTTTGAAGTGCATGAGTCGACTCATGAGTCAACTCATGGCACTGTGAGCTGATTGGCACGCAAAAATTCTCCTTGGCACGCTAGTTTTCTGGCTTGGCACGACCTGTGAGTCGACTCATGAGTCGACCCACAAGGCATGAGTCGACTCATGAGTCGACCCCTGCTAATTTGAGCCAAGAAATTCCAGAAAAGCATTCTCTGGTTTTTGCAACAGAGGTCGACTCATGAGTCGACCCCTGAAGTATGAGTCGACTCATGAGTCGACCCCTGCGACGGGAAATGTCAGCAACGGCTATTTTTTTGTCCGTTTTAATTGCCATTTATGCTTCCTAAAAATCCTCTAACGGCTCTTTATCTGCCTAAATTGTTTTCTCTTGCTTCTAATGCTACAAAATACTTTAAATGATGAAAGAAATTGCAGATTAAATAGCGGATCAAACGTGAAATCAAATGTGAAGAAAAAAGGAAAAAAAAGTGAAGAACAGAAGAGAGGATCCGAAATTTGCAAGAAAAAACCTGAGATCAACGAAATATCCATAGAGAAAAAGAGAGAGGATCCACAATATACCAGAGAGATGTGAAAGAGAAAAGGAAGATCTTTCAAGGAGAGAATTCTTCACGCCTATCGTTTCAACCTTGATCTAGAGATCGTTCAAAGCTTTCAAGAGATCTTCAATCAACAATCAACCTCTTCTCAAGCGTTCAACCGTTCATTCATCTTGAGAAAATCTGAAAAAGGGGTTCTTCATTTGAGTAAAGCTTTTATTGTTATATTTGCTCATTTAAGGAGCTGTTATTGTATTCATCTGTGCTCTGAATATTCTTACTCTTTGTGAGTTTTTGCTCTTATTTTTGGAGGATTTCCAAAACAAGGAAAGGTTGATCCAACCTGAAATCGGAGTGTTTTGGGTTTGCTTGTACCCGGGAAACAAGTGTTCTAGCTTGGGATAGCTAGGGTCGGAGTTTCCGACGTCTTTATTCTAGCTTGGGATAGCTAGTGTCGGAGTTTCCGACGTTTTGTATTCGGGTTTGAATACAAAGGATAGTGGATTGAAATTCCCAAGTGGGATCTTGGGAGTGGATGTAGGTGCATGGTTAGCACCGAACCACTATAAATCCTTGTGTTTGTGGTGTGCTTTATCGCTTTATCTTATTTCTTTATTATATCCTTGCAATACTACTTAGGTAATAATATTGATTTAAAGCCATGTTTTGTTCTTCATAAGTTATTTGTTGGGGCTTAAAATTTTTAGAAACCCAATTCACCCCCCCTCTTGGGTTGCATAGCTGGGCAACAAAAA